>NW_019449941.1:0-839 GCF_002814215.2 Seriola lalandi dorsalis | reverse complement strand
GTGTGTGTGTGTGTGTGTGTGAGTCTCACCTGAGGCGTAGGACAGGTCGTACTGTCCCGACAGCAATGGGTATGCCAGGTGATGGTGGGAGGGCAGGATGCGTTGGGAGGGTGAGGATCGCGGCCGGTCGCCCTCTCTCTCTCTCTCTCTCTCCCGCTCCCTCTCTCTCTCCCGGTCGCGGTCGTGCGGGATCTTGCCGTCCTGGATGGACGGGGACTTGCTCTTGTACTGGCTGGCGTGCTGCTGCAGCAGGTCCAGAGCTTTGGCCTCGCAGGGCGGCTTCACCGTCGGACTCGACCTGGAGGGTTTCTCCCCCTCCTCCCCCGCCGCCACCTTCCCCCCGTACGAGGAGAAGGAGTAACCGGCCGGCAGGTACGAGCCTGAGGACCAAGGTGTCAGTGTTTAAACGTGTCTGAACACAGAGATTCACAGTGAGATGAAATTCCATTGAGTTTTATTTGTTTTTATTCCTTTATATATTTGAAGCTGTTTTACTGGTTTGTCTTTTTATTCTATGATTATTTTCTGGATTTTTTGTTTCTAATATCCTGCTTTTATCTTTATTTCCACTTTTATTTCTGGTTTGACTCTCTTCCAATCATCTTCTCTGTTTTAGTATTTCATTATTTTATCTTTATCACTCTATCGTTCTTTGTCTTCAGCGTTTCCCCACTTCCTGTTATTGTCTTATTTTTATTGTTTTATTTATTACTTGGTCATTTATTGTTCCGTGAAGGGAGGAAGGTTTTTTATGCTTTTATTCTGCAAAGCACTTTGTGTTGCATTGTGTGTATGAAAAGTGTGACACAAATAAAGTCTGACTGATTGATTGATATTTA
>NW_019449940.1:0-1215 GCF_002814215.2 Seriola lalandi dorsalis | reverse complement strand
TCAGGCAGGGCTTGTGTGTTGAACTTTGGTCATGTAATGTAGCATTTTTCCACATGTAGGCTATTTACTATTCACTGAATGAAGACCATCAGGTGCAGTTGAGAGCTCTGAAAACTGTAAACTTATTTTGCTACATATCCTGTTCCCAAAGGTCAAGAATGGACTTCCATGCTTGAAAACAGCATGTGCACTTTAAATTATGAAACATGCAAAAGTTGGCATATCCGAATCCCAGTCTTGCTGGGCAGTAGTCTGTCTTTCTTTGCCTTAGCACTGAAAAACTTGTCTGAACTCAAGTGATAGCCACGACTGTGAACACAAAGTTATATGAAAGCTGGTCTGAGGTGTTACGTAAAAATATAAATGCAGTAAAAACTTTTTATACCAAAATAAAAGTATGTGACTGTTTTTGTATTTATTGCCTTTGTGTTATTTGCCTTTTGTATTATAGAATATACAGAACATAACTCACAAGTTTATAAAAGCTTTTGGCGCTGTAATGATCCTGTACATTACTGTGTTTTAAAGTGACTCCTTGACAGATTTTAATGAAGAAAAGACCTTTCTACACTGAAGATTTTTTAACAAATTCCCTTGTGCTACTCTGATATATTTGATTTTCTTGCATTGCTAATGTTTGACAGCATATTGGGTGGCTATTGCAGCTAAATAGCTCAACATATAGACTAAAAAAAACTCCTTTCTCTATTGACGTCTGTATTTCCCCTGAACCTCCCTTGATGAGTAGCTCAAGCGAAACCTCTACTGTACCATATGAATCAGTAATGCCAGTAAATACTGAATGACGCAAGTGTCAGAAGTGGTGCTGAATGAGCTGGGTGGTTGTTCTTGAGCATTCTCTCACCTTCGACTGTAAGCAGATGAGGTGTTTTGATCTTTACTATTTGACTTTGACTAATTGTAATTGCTCCATCAAGATTATTAACACTTTTTTTTCTTTCTGTCTCAGTTTAGTGCACTCTAAATATACCCTTCTTGTTACCTTGGAAACTAAATGGCGTAAGTAACATTTAACTGTCTAAAATTACATGCTGTTTTAATCTGATATGAAGTGATGCTATATTTTGAGTTTGAACGTCCCTCCCTTTTGACATCAGTGGATGTTCGTTAATGCAAATTATCGTCCCTGTTGACGAAATATGTCATGACATTTGATCTTTTGGATACCTTGTTTCCATTTTATTGCCATAAGAC
>NW_019449939.1:0-894 GCF_002814215.2 Seriola lalandi dorsalis | reverse complement strand
ACATATAAGGACAAAGGCTGGCCTACACAGACACATGGGGGGACAGGAATAAACAATTAACTACAGATATAGAATATTAACCTTAACACTAACAGAGATTCAAATCAAACGATTACAAACAAACTGTCAGGCAAAAAAAAAAAAAGATTACATTTAAATGGATCCTGAGAAGCTGACTCCTCTTGGCCCAGCCAGCTGGCCTCCTCCACTTCCTGTCTCCCACAGTATAAGACGCCATCTTTACCAGCAGCGCTTCCTTTTGGCCAGGGGAGTTCTCGCCAGATTAACCAAAAGGCGTGCACTCAGTTTAGCAAACAAACTGTCAAGCCAATGAAGTGTGTGAAAACAAAAGGCTCTGTGTACTGACGTGTGCTAAGGCTGGTGTTGGCATGTGGTGCAGCAACCATGCACACACATGTGGGACTTTTAGGAAATAATCTCATGAGTGTATGCGCTTCTGTGCTCCCACACCTTATCTGTAACTTTTAGGAACATTATACATTCATTTCCTGAAGATTTACCCAAACCGTTATCACTGACCCAGCTTTTATCCCCAATCGGACAAGCCGTCTCCAATTAACATTTGCATTCTGGCTTCTGGTCGTCTCGTCCCTGCAAATCCGCATCAAATGCAAAATATCTCCGTACATCAGTCTCAGTCTTGCTGCACCCGTACCTGCTGCCATCCCATGTGTTGTTGTTGTTGTTGTTTACTGTACATGCCTTCCTCTTCTTCTCTTCCAGTTTGATGTCAGACTAGGACGCTTGTAGGGTTATCATACTGCTCTCATCAGTTCTGGAAGAATCACACCTCCAGTAGGACTGAACGAGTTTCATTTTCACAAAAAAAATATTAAAATGATGATGATGTGATTTTCGACCAGGCTTGTCCCA
>NW_019449938.1:0-945 GCF_002814215.2 Seriola lalandi dorsalis | reverse complement strand
TTCTGCTGCATCTCATGAAGACGAACTCAAGCCTCGACAGCGCAGGCGAGCAATGAAATCATACATCCATAATGTGTACTTTTTAATACTTTAACTTTAACACCGCCAGATTTCATGTTGTTTTTCAACACTTTCTTTTCTTTTATACAAACGTGTATTTCCTTGCAATCAGAATGGAACTCAAGACGGTGATTATATCTGCATTATTGAAACGAAGTCGATTCAGCGGCAAAAAAAACATTGTTTGCATTGAAAGCAAATTTAAAGATTTTTAAAGTTGTCAGCATCGTTGATACAAAGTCGTCAGTATTGGCACATTAGATGAAAAATGGAGGGAATGTTATATATTATAAAATGTAATGAATAATCTTTTGTTGACGATCACGGCTCGTTCGATCTGCTCAGGATCCGTGCATTGTCCTGGTGAGTGTGTCGACTAATTACCCATTAAACACGTCAATATGATACATTATTAACTGGAGGCAAACTGTGAGGCGTTTAGCGTTTAGTTCAACATATCAATCAACATATTGATCAATGTGTTTTAATAAAGAACTGCTTTGTCGAGCAGCTTCGACTTTCAAGTTGAATAATCAAGTCCGTTTCCTCTCAAGTCAATTCTACAAATGCAGCTTGTGCAGTGATTTTTAGTATAGTGTGACCAGGTGAGCTGCACACACACACGCACACACGCACACACACACACACCAACAGCCCATTTTCTTAGTACGTGTATGTGTGCACTTATGAACGCAGCAGTGGGTCTCACCTTTTCCTTGTGATGTTGAGTGTTCATCCAGACAGAGTGCAGGACTCTGGTGGCCCCCTGCTGCTCCTCAGTTCTCTCCACTGACCTCAACCACAGAACACGCCAGCGCCTGCAGCCTCTCTCAAACACCGCATTCTCTCCACACCACACACACACACACACACACACACACACAC
>NW_019449937.1:0-840 GCF_002814215.2 Seriola lalandi dorsalis | reverse complement strand
ATTCAAAGGTTTAAAATGTAGACTACTGTGCAGATCTCAAAAAGCTATTTGTAAGTTTTGCTACGTAGCTAACGTTAGCATTAACAGCTGTTTACTTACCCGTCTTGCTGAGAGCTTCAATCATTGTTGCGTTTACAACACGAGGTTATAATACGTCCTCTGGGCATCGGAAAGCAGGAAGACGGTACAGCTGGACCGCCGTTAGCTAGTTGTTTCGTGGCAGACTTGAAAATGTTTTTGTTTTTTTTCCATTTTGAAGATATCGTTAATGAAGCTTGTGACATCACAAGACAAGTTAGTCTTTGCTCCAAACTCTTTCTTGTGTCAGTGGAAGATGTTGAGGTTAGTTTTCTTCTTATTAAAGTTTTCTTGAAGCCCACAACAGTAAGAAACATGGCTTCAACATTTAAGTAAATTCAGAAACTGTCTGTTGCATCAGTCGAGTTTCTCTCCGCATCAGTGTCCACAGTCGCTGCCCCAGGTGGCCGCTGGCGAGTGTGGTCAGACCCCAGCAGTGGGTCTCTGTGGCGGGGCTGAAGCGAGCAGATAATTCCCCCGCGGGTCTCCACTGAAGGCTCCCTCATCTCTCAGACCCAGTCACAGATTAATGGCCTGGTGGATGAATTCAGATGCTCTGTCTTCTCCAATAATCAAAGGCAGAGCCGAGTACTATTGGGAGAGAGTTTCTTTAAACACACACTCACAAAAGAAAAAAGAAGCAGAAAGAGAAAGTAGAGAGAAGTGATGTTTGCAAAGGGACTAAAAGTAAAGCCATCAATCAAATTCATGTGTTAAATTGCTAAATTTTGGTTGCTATTCTGCTCTAAGGAGGCGATGTGA
>NW_019449936.1:0-1173 GCF_002814215.2 Seriola lalandi dorsalis | reverse complement strand
TTTCTTTTCCACTCTGGGTGAAGACGCTGCTCAACGGCGGCTGTTTGAGTTAAAGAAGTGTTTTTGTACATTCAAGTATGAACATGAACGTGACAGTGTGTGTTACTTGTCAGATGAACAAAAGAAAATGTTCATACCTGTCTCATTATTCTGTCAATGCAGCTAACACAGCTTGAATGACGAGTTGTGAGGAGGGTGTTGAGTTTAATCTTACAGAATGCGTAACTTGTGGGAGAAGTTCTTCTCAGGGGAAAAAAACAGCTCAACATACAGTCCTCCACAGAATGTACCACACCCAGACTCAAACATTCAACCTTTACTCCGTCTTAAAACTTAATGATGTCCTGTCCGTCCTGCTTCCTCTCAGGGTGGTCAGTGGCTCTCGTGACGCCACGCTGCGCGTCTGGGACATCGAGACAGGTCAGTGTTTACACGTCCTCATGGGCCACGTGGCGGCAGTGCGCTGCGTCCAGTACGATGGGCGACGAGTGGTCAGCGGTGCCTATGACTTCATGGTTAAAGTGTGGGACCCCGAGACGGAGACCTGCCTCCACACGCTGCAGGGCCACACCAACAGAGTGTACTCGTTACAGGTGAGCAGCTTCAGAGACACAAAGACAGGCGCCGTGTGTGTTGGTGGTTTTCTATATTCGTACAGCAGAAATTTACTTTTGATCTTTTCACTTTAAAAAGCTTGATCATACTCCATATTACATCTTTTACACATCAAAACTAATGTTAGCAAGCTACATTAGTTTTGTGTGTGTGTTTTTGTATTAACGGAATTTAGTGACAGTAAGTAACTAGTAACTCCAATGAATGTGTAAGTTATACAAAGGCTAAGTTTGAACCTAAGAGCAGCAGGAGCAGTTGGCTGGATGACTGTTTATAAACTGTGCATGACTCCTCGAAATCTCTCTCCTTGTGCTCAGGTAGTTGTTTTTGTGGCGCATGAAAATCCATAAACAAGGCAATTGATTTCACAATATTAATCTTCATTTTGTTCATATTTATGTACAATTTTATAACTTAATGTGTCCTCTCCAAATGTGTTGTTATTTGCTTGAAAAAATTAATTCCTGTGTGTCCTCTAAGATGTCCTCTCACCCGCTCTGTGTGATGACAGTGCACTTTAGCGGGTACCGTCGCCCTCAGAGAGGAGGCTGTTTAAAC
>NW_019449935.1:0-833 GCF_002814215.2 Seriola lalandi dorsalis | reverse complement strand
GATGGGAATGAGGCAGACAGAGAGACCTCAGCTAACATCAAGGTTAACAAATGGTATGGTCCACTTTCGGGGGGGGGGGGAATCCTATTTTGTGACTCTTCCGTGCATGAATATGGGAAATTTATGGGAAATATTTACAATTTCTGGTAAGATGGATATATATATAGTTACCGGGGATACCGGGGGATGGGGGGGCACTGGACTGAGTTGAAATTAACTTCACCTTATCAGTGCTGCCCTTTGACCCCTGTGCCACAACACTTAATATTTACATTTTTAATGATGTAAACCTGAATCATACTCAATACAAAAACATAAGTTAAAAGGCAGAGCTACATATTTCTGATGTAAACAGGATTTCGCATGAAAAACCAGGACACTATTTGTTCATTTTTGAATGTCCTTCAAATAGTAAAGAAATATCTGAGGCATTGCCATACATCAGCAAAAGTGTGATGCAGAGACACCGACTGTGTGTGTCTTCATCGAAGAAAAGAGGCCTGTTATGTCCGGCAGGCTGTCTCGTGTTTCAGAGCTGCTAGAGAGAGTCACACCACTGCTCAGTACCCACAATCCCTGGTGGCTATCTGCTCAGACATGACGGCAGACTGTCAAGATGCGAGGTGTGGCCAAATGGTATGACTAACATTTAAATTGTATTTAATGAAACGTTAATGGAAGATCATCTCTGGACTGCAGCGGACGCTTTATCCGGTACAATGAAATATCATTCTAAGTATGTCAGACACAAATGCACCAATTCATCTCAGTGCTCGTAGTAAGAAGTGCTAATTGTTTCTACCACTGTGCTTTTTTCATTTTGTCACTCCATC
>NW_019449934.1:0-1084 GCF_002814215.2 Seriola lalandi dorsalis | reverse complement strand
ATAGATAGATAGATACTTTATTTATCCCCTAGGGGAAATTCATGTGTCCATTAGCTCATTGTTGATAATAATACAAACAGTTACTTACTTATTTACGTCACCATGGTTACTATTGTTTTGGTTTTCTCAAAGCTGCAGGACTAGTTACGCGCCGAAATTTCAATACAGAAGATGAATAAGTCGAATAAGTATGCAGGACATATATGCCTTCAGCGCTATTGCATTGCAGGCACATAATAAAATGCTTGACAGTAATACAAGTGATGATATAATAGGGAGGTGTATTGTCTGTGTCTTAATTTTTAACTTGTGCTATCATGTAGCCTATTAGTTAATTGTCAATTAATCAATATAGTAGTCAATGCCAATTTATTGTATGAAATACAAATGTCTAAACATTTCATGTATAAACTACGGAAGCCGAGAACGGCCATGCCCCTTTTTTATTTTTGCACTGTTTTTTTCTTTTTTTTTAATAAAAATATACAAACGTATAAAGATTTCTGTAACTGGCAGCTGCTGTTCTTTAATTAAACCACACCATCCCACAAATACACCAAGGTGAAGGGAAATACTCACCCAATAAAGTAAGTGATGATGAGGAGTTGGACAACTCGGTTGATGATGCCGATGGTCCAGCTCTTCACCACCACCGACTTGGTGGTTTCATAGGTGAAGAAGTCCGTTATACACGACCACATCCTGGCAGTGTCAGTAAATACCAAAGATCCGCTGTTTGTCTATTTTCTGTATCTGATTTGACTGATAGAAATTTGAAGAAAATTACAACTACAGATTCATGTCCCGGGATCTAGTCGACATCTTCAGTTATTAACTTGTGAAGAAAACACAGTGAGAGCAGTATCCTGAAGTCCAGGACTTGTATGTCTCCTTTTTCAAGGAGAAGTCTTTGAAAACAGAGAAATGCCCATCGCCTGATCTTCAGCTGATGCTCTCTTCCTGTAACTTCAGACTTAATACATATTAACTAGTTAACAGGTTAACAGCTCTCTCTCTCTCTGTCTTTGTCCTTAGCTCTATTCACCCATTCTGCCACTCTCTTCTTTCCTCTCTCTCTCTCACT
>NW_019449932.1:0-1086 GCF_002814215.2 Seriola lalandi dorsalis | reverse complement strand
CTGTTCCAATGGATAACCTCAACGATACTGCATCTCTTCTTCTTTGTTGTACTCAACTGGAGCAGTGGAGTGTGGGAGTGGAAATGGGGCTTGCTCATGTGCACCCAGATCCACAGCGACTGAGATTCATGAAACAGAACCTGGTGTAGAGAGGGTTTTACACATCCGATGAAAATAATGTACCTGTCTTCATTCGTGCACATGGTTTTAGTCATGAATCTACACACAGTTTTATGAATGTGGCCCCTGGGGGTTTTGCCTCAGGTGTAATGTATTAGCATTTCCCTCTGGACTGGAGGAGGACTGACCCTGACTTCGATAAAAAGTCTCAGGGCTCATAAGGATTTTATCTGGATACGAGACACTTGAAATGATTAAGTGTAAAACGCGTTTAATGAATCTTGGTATTTTATCAGCCTGAACCTGAACAGGTATGAAAGCAGCCTGCCATGCTGCGGTGTGTGAGTGCATGTGAGGCTGATGAGTAAAGGTAGAGCGCTCTGATGTGGGAGCGAAATGAAACATCAGGCAGAATATTTTTAGGAGCTTCTTCCACACCTCCACCTCCTGTCTCTCTATCCCTCTCTCTCCCATTTTTGCCTCTGTCTCGCTCTCTCTCTCTCTCTGTCACGGCTGCTCTCCTTTTCCTCCTCTCTCACGCTCTCCCCTCTCTTCTCTCTCTCAGCCTCATCACATTCAGTAGCTCTCAGGCTGAGAGGAGGAGGAGGAGGAGGAGAGGATCAGGCAGGAGAAAACAGTAGAGTAAACTGGAGCAGTACAGCGTCAGTGTGTGTGTATATGTGTGTGTGTGTGATCTGGCGGTTTATTGTCTCTTCTGGATTTTCTCGCCGTCTCTGGGATTATTGTGAACGTCGCTGGGTTTGTTGAACGTTGTCACTGTTCTCTTCCTTCAACTCTCTCTGATGGCTGCTGACTCTCTGAAGACCTGGAGACATTTCTGAAAGTTGCTGATATCGAAGACGGATCAACGGGGCAACACTGTTTCCAAGAACTAAATATCCTAAGAGACGTGAAGATGCAGCGCAGGTCGTCCTTTGATTCTTCGGTTCATGAATGCATCACCGG
>NW_019449931.1:0-882 GCF_002814215.2 Seriola lalandi dorsalis | reverse complement strand
TCAGTGTCATTCATGCAGCCGGTCCCAGTGGATCAGTCCAAGGCTGAATTTCTTTCCCAGTCTGACCATGGAGCCAATACTGACCTGGTTTAACTGAGAGGAGAACCCTGCGAGCTGCTAAAGAGTCCAGCTGGACTCAGAACTGTTTTTTCTTCTCCTCCATGTGTCAGTAACTTGATGCTACATAATGTTACATGTCTGTTTTCACTAGAGACAGTACAGTAGACATGATAACGTAAGCTAACTTCCTATTATCAATATTATGAATGGGTTTTGCAAATGTTGCTATTGCTAGCTGGCTAACTGTCAATGCTAGCATCGGACTAATGGTTGTGGCTAAATTGTTTTTATTGGCTCTTGTGTTCACAGGTTCTTATGACTTTGTAATCAAAACTCTCCATTCTAAAAAAATGTAACTAGGCTAAACGATCCAAACAATCATAACACAACACCACTGTCTTTTCGCAAATTTGCAATACTTGCGAATTTCCCTTGATGACATGACACAGTATTTTATTCTCCTCCATTAACAAGCATCCATGGGTCAGCAGCAGGTTGTACACTGAGTCTCTCTGATGTTTTCTCTGTTAATCATATAATGATATCTATTTATAGGAACTGTTTCAAACAAGCGCAAGCAGCGGTGGTGGGCGGGGCATAAGGCCCGATCCAGATTTTTCTAATCGGGAAGTAAGTTTTATGTGTGAAAACTATGTTAAACTAAATATGAATCACAGCAGAGAATCATTTATAGAGTTTAAAACATGTCTGGAGGAACTTTAAACCAACATATAGTGACCTTAATGACCAAACAGGTTGTGTGACCCTCTGATACAACCTTTTTATAAAGGACAGGAGCACAAATAAAAATGTTCTTTACAC
>NW_019449930.1:0-910 GCF_002814215.2 Seriola lalandi dorsalis | reverse complement strand
TTTTTAACACTTTATCAAGTCTATAATCCAGCCTTTAGTGGATGGTTTCTTACATTGGTCTATCTGAATTTATTATGTTAGTCATTTTTCAATGGTTCACGGGTCTCAGATGTGAGAACTTTCTTTTCTTTTATTGATCAAATAATTAATAACTTGAAAATAAGCAGGTGATTAATCATCAATAGAAATAACTGCTAGTTACAGGCCTAATGTTCTTCATCCCTGGAGGACAATTATAAAAACACAAAGTTAAAATCGTTAAAATCAGTACCAGGTACCAGACACGGTGTGGTTACTCTCAGTTTAAAGTCAGACTTATCAGCTTTATACATTTTGTAGCTTCAGATTTTTGGTTTCTGGTTAGAAACTATTTCCTGAAACAAATCAACACTTCCCCCGTTAGCAGCATCTTGGCTAACCTCCCAGCCGTGTTAACCAGCGGGACTTTAGCACTGATGCTAACTGTCTGCTAATCGTGACACAGGCATCAACGTTAGTTTCACTTACTTTTCCAGTTTCTCGGAAATCTCCTCAACTTCACCGCCACGGGGAGAAACGTCCATCGCGATGTTTGAGCAGTTTCACCGGCACAAACTGACACTAAATCCAGACACGAAACGTTTGTTTGATGGCAAGGAGGTCGGTGTGTTGTTTAAACCCGCGGCTTTTCCCCCGCAGCTTTTCCACCCTATCAGAGAGGACGCTGTGGTGACGCCACGATGACGTTATCCAATTGGAACTATAGATAGGCGGGACCAACAGCAAACCACAGCCAATGAGCAGCGTCGGTTCGGGCAGGAAGAAGGAGAGCCCTGAGGCTGAGTTTAATTTCACTACACCTACATTTTTCCAGGGAATTCCGCCTCACATCCCGGGAACGTCCCTAACTTTCATTCCTTCATTTTCAAGA
>NW_019449929.1:0-861 GCF_002814215.2 Seriola lalandi dorsalis | reverse complement strand
CCAAGTGATTAAACAAATTGGTCGTTATCCATTTTGCATTCACCACTGTCTGGTAGTCGTGACTGATAAGACCAAAACGAGAGGCGAGGCGGGTGACTGCGTCATTGTTTCCAAAGGTCTCAGTTTCTGCCCGTCCAGGCTACAAAACAACTGAGTTTTCAAACTAAAACAGTAGCATTTCCAAAGTCTCCATTTTAAGGGGCTCGAAAACTGGCAAAAGTGATGCATTTTAAAACTCAAACGTAGTAGTGTGGACGTAGCCTGAAGCTCAGTGTTCGTGCTTGTGTCATCCATATCGCCAGCTTTGGTTTGAGTGAACATGGACTAATGTTAGTTGGACGGGGAGGAGGCACATCGCTGAACACGAGGTAGTTTTTATACTTTTTCAGTTAATCGCCCAGCCCTACACCTAAATATTGAATTATGTCTAAAAATGAACATAAACAGAACTTTGCCAATATAAAATATAGTCTAAAATTAGAAAAGCTGTGATTTAAATCAGGATGTATTGGATAAAAATCATAATAAAACAAGATTAGAAAATCTGAGCATTCACTGTCAGCTTTCTTCACTTGCGGTTCAATACCCAGCTCTTTGACTAAAGGCAAATGGCTCTCATGAAAACACCTTGCTCCTCAATCCACTGTATAGCCAGTCACGTTTTCTTTAAATGACACTGTGACCTTGAATGTATACTGCGATATCCTGCTATGTGTTGAATAATGTTTCGCTTTCTGTGCTCTCTGGTGCCGGAGCCACCGAGAGGCTGTATGTTTTGCCATGACAGTAAACATGATCAGAAACCTTAGTGCACTCTGTAAACATGGCTTTGTGTGCTCTGAGCTTTGTGCATCATGGCTT
>NW_019449928.1:0-841 GCF_002814215.2 Seriola lalandi dorsalis | reverse complement strand
TTCTCTTTTTAATTTCAGGATGATGATGATGATGATGATGATGATGATGATGATGATGATGATGAGGATATGTAGGATATTTGTTCTCTTGAGTAATGTTGTGTTTCATCCCTAATGTGGTGAAGACAACAAACTAGATATAGCCAGATATAAAATCCCCTCCTTCTGTCAATCTACCCCTCCCTCGTCTTCCTAGCCATCTCTCTTTTCACACCTCTCTCCCTTTAAGTTTCTCCCTTCAAATCTCTCTATCCCTCCCTCTCTCTCTTTCTGCTTCAGGGGAAATTAATTGATGATTATCTTGTCTTGCAGAGCTGGTTTGCAAACTTGCTTTTTTTTTATCAGCAGGGCTTCGCTTTCCACCACTTACAGCTACATTTGACCCAACCTCCCTCTCTCTTTCTCTCTCTCTCCCTCCATCCCTCTCTCAGGCGACTGGAGTCTTATCAGTTAGCTCTGTGTTCAGACTTATAGTTCAATTTGGTTTCCTTTAATAAAAGGATAGAACAGAGCAAAGATTTGTTAACAGAACCTGCTATGTTAACAGAGAGGGGCAGACAGACAGGGGAGATGGGTTGTTAAAGACAATAACAAGACAGGGCCGAATAGATTCTTTGTTAGTGTGAATTAGTTTAAATGAACAGAAACAGAGAAGGACTTGGGAAGGGAGAAGACAAGGTTGAAGAGAGAAAAGATGTAGGTGAGTCCATTGCCTTCAATAAACAGAAAATAGCAGAGGAGGAAAGAAGATGCTGGAAATAATTATGCTGAATAATAACTGTAATTTATATAAATCAGGTCACATAAAGTTAATATTAGTGATTCTATTGTGTTTGTTTTT
>NW_019449927.1:0-1163 GCF_002814215.2 Seriola lalandi dorsalis | reverse complement strand
TATACAAAGGAACATTGCAACTGACAGAAAGCAATTCTTGAAATTTTACCATCCCACAAAATCTTTCTCATACCTGGGACGACAAAGGATCCAACTCCTTTGAATTTGACTTTGGAGCAGATTTCAAATCACTCTCTGCACACTTAAAGGGGCTAGTTTTCTCTGCCGCCGAATGTGGTTTCTTTCCTGGAGTACTTGGTGGTGATGGTCACTGGCCAAGGGCTTCAGCCATGACTGAGTTACTGAGTCCAAGACAAGAGGTTATAATACACTCTCTGGGCAAAGTTAAAAATGGCTTCATTTCACTGCAGAATGGAAAACCGTTTTACCCTGGGAACCCCGGTTGCCTGGGAAAAAGATGCCTCACCTCTCTTCTCCCTCCACTGAATGCATCAGCTGTGCCAAGCTTGGCCAGAGCTTGACAGCACTGAGCTCTTGACAGCTGTTGACATTGTCTGTGGTAAAAGAAGAGGTATAAATAACGAGCACAGAACACCTGGAGACCTGGATGAGCTGCCTGTCAGTGTGCCCAGTGTTGATACAACAGCTAGCATTAATATAGAAGCAAATGCCAAAACCCGTGACTCAGCTAAGCCCGCAAGGAGCATTTCTCAGCGGCATCATGCGCCAGACATAAAGACATCAAACCAACGACTCTGCTAGTAGGTGACCATTTATTAAGTCTACAGTTTGCGAAAAAAATTTGGAGTGGCATCCACTTAAAAAAACAACAAAAAAAACAATTTCCGCAAAGAAATTCTTTGTAATTTTTATTCAAGAAATCCATTTGCATCCAATTACAAAACCCCTCTAAAAATGCTTGGTATTTCAGGGTTATTTAACTTTTTTAGTATTTTCAGAAACCTGAAACACTTCTGAAGGAAAGAAATTAATTGTTTTTGCTGACTTTTGTTTTGTTTTTAGTCAGAAAACAAGATGCAACGTGGGAAAGTCAGGTGGTTAAAAAAACTGTGGGGCCTATGAAAATCCTGTCAGAACAACTGTGTTTTTAATTAACCGTCTTGGTTTTTCAAACAATGCCTGTTAATTAGGTTTTAAATAAACTGATGGTTACCTCTGTGACCTAAAGTTATGTTACTACATGGAAAGGCACAACTTTTGACTGGTACTGTATGTTAATGACTACTTACCTGTAAAATATT
>NW_019449926.1:0-841 GCF_002814215.2 Seriola lalandi dorsalis | reverse complement strand
GGGGGGGGGGTGGGGGTGGGGGGGGGGTGCGGGGCAGGCTGTGCTGTGCTGGTGTGATGCTGTGTCACTGGAGCTAAACTTTCACTGTCTGTGCATCCTTTTCAGCTTCAAATGTCAAGACTGAAGCCACATTTGCAAGTGCTTGTCACTTGAAAACCAGTATTGTAAAGACTGAGTTTTCTCCCGAGGCTCTGGATGGAGAATCTAAAGTCTTGAGAGAACAACTCTGATGTAATTATCTTGCATTGGGCTTGAGACCTTAAATTTGCAACAGAAAAGGAGTGTGGAGTGTAAAAGATATGGGTATTTACCAGAAAGGGATTGTCTAATATAATGTCAGGCGCTATTTGGCTGCATCATGGGAAATGCACTGTCCAGTGTCTTTGGAGCTTAACCCAAACTATGGACTAAAATTCAGGACATCTCGGTCTCTGTTGCTTTATTTCTGCTCTATTATATTGCATTGTGGTGCAACATTAAATCAGTGGAATACTCCTTTAAGAGGCATGGTACTGCAGAAACATACCAGCTAGCGTGCATAACTTCAGCTCTCTTCTCTTTAGGTCAGTGAATTTGAATATGGGCCTTCTTTGTTCTAAATGCCGACCAAATTGCTGTTCTGTTTACATAACATGCATGCTGCTTCCCTTTTTCTGCCAGCTTTTATAGTTAAAATGATCCAGCTGAGTTAAGTGAAGCCTGCCACCACTGGAGCTTTTTGTGTCACTATGTTACTACCACAGCCAACACTGTGGCTCTGTGGCAGGTACAGATTGCCATTTCAGCCTGCAGGCCAGCGAGCTGTATACAACAGAGAAGTTACTGAAAGCACAAGTAGGGG
>NW_019449925.1:0-841 GCF_002814215.2 Seriola lalandi dorsalis | reverse complement strand
GGTGCGGTGGGGGGACAAAAGGGTTGCCAGCTACCACAGAGAGAGATGGGCTCAGTCCCAGGTAGTGGTACCAACCCCCCCACCCCAGCAGGTTGTGCATTCCAGCAAACGTAATTAGCAGCGTTTGCAGGTGGGAAGCCAGTGAGGTGTCATGCCCTTTTGTCACCTGAGAGGTGACTCTTAGTGGTTGGTCAGGGTGGGCTGCGCAGAGAAGTGGGATATCTAAACTCTGATTGATTTGATTTGGAATTGAATTTGTGAATGAATGTATGTATTTGTGAGGACACACCATGCCTTTAAGCAAAGGCTCAGGCATTTTTACGCCGGTGTGTACGTGTGTGTAAGTGTATGTATGTGTGTGCAGCAGTCTAATAGTGTCTCTCTCTAATCCCGGGTTTATCTGCTGGTCGCTGAGGTGGGAACGGCACCAAGACGTCAGTCATCTGGCTGGCCAACCAAAACCTCTTTATTTCCACTGTCACTGGAACCCATTTGGAGGGGTGGAGATTTATTTGGGCTCTCTTATCTCTGCAGTCCAGTCAGGAATCACATAGCTGAACTCGTGTATCTTTTCCTCCCTCTGGATAGAGTGAGGCTGAAAGAGCCCTAAAGGCTAAAAGTCCCTCATGAATATGTTCCATGAATCTGCAGAATATGTCTGATAGCATAAAAAAAAAAGAAAAAGAATCCACTTCTCTCCAAACCTATACAATAAATAACACATTTATGTCAGGGAAAATAAGCTGCATTCTCACTTCTGTTAGAATATATTTATTCCTGTATAGTGGTTGAAAGTTGAAGTGGTTGAAATGGCAACTGTACTGCAGAGATAGTTACCGTT
>NW_019449924.1:0-954 GCF_002814215.2 Seriola lalandi dorsalis | reverse complement strand
CAGCCACCGCTCAAAAAGTCTCTCTGTGAGCTTATTTTAAATAACACCAGAGCCGTCACTCACAAACACGCAACCGTGCTCTGAGCTCATGTTACTTCACAAAGACATGATTTGTGTCCAGAATACGTGGCGATGTGTGTTTATGAGAGTATGTGTACGTTAGCTGAGATAGACGAGGATGGAGGTGAAGGGCCGGGCAGGAGAGGGAGGGGTGGGAGGAGCAGAGTGGTTTGCCAGTGCTAGCTTGATTTCCAGAACTTGCATATTTTCTGAGTCGAGGAGTAACTTTCATCTTTTTTAACATCAGATTGTTGTTGATATTTTTTTTAATTTGGTGAAGCAAGACAAACATGATGAAAGAGAGATAACATAACATAACATAACATAACATAACAGAATATACAACGGCATACACTGCTACAGTGGGACAAAACAACTGACAGCTTTTTGTTATTGTTATATACACACACACACAGAGTTATATATATATATACGTTTGGTTTGGTTATGTATCTTTGTCGTACAAAAATACAGAGCTGCCCTTTCATCTGTTTGATGGAGAAAGTTTAGCACCATTATTAAACAGAGTTCCTAGTGTGTAATGTTATGCCAATGATATTATGTCCCTTATTTGGTCTCCCATGGATCTTACATTGGGTTTTTGAGGTGGATTTTTACCCGTATGCATATTACCAGTTAACTCACTAGTCAACCTAAGTACTTGTCAAACTACAAGCAAAATAATAATGGCTGGTTGTTTAAACGCGCTGGCAGCTAGCTTAGGCTGCTGGGATAGACTGAGGGGGATTAGAGATCGCCCATAATTACTCCACAACTACTCCACCAGCTAGAGTCATGGCTTATACATCACCCAGCAGGCTGTGTGAGGTCAAAGGCTTTGTACGCTACATGTGATGTGTGTATGAGTGTGTATGTACTAAAGAGGGAAAGAAA
>NW_019449923.1:0-841 GCF_002814215.2 Seriola lalandi dorsalis | reverse complement strand
TGTGGAAATATTTCCTTCAATTTAACTTGAAAATAATACCAGGAAAAGGATATTTAACGGATAAAGTTAAAATCTATTTACTGAAATATTTCTAGTAAAAAGGTTATCAAAGACAACTGCTCATCAGCTACTGTTACAACAGTATTAAGCTTTGAGTAAATAAAGTTTCATTTAAAACAATTAGTGCATTTACATTGCTGTAAACAATTAAATGAGCATTACACTCAGACAGTTAAATTGAACATTTGCCAACCGCTTTGGATTTTTCACTACGCTAAGTAGTGTACCTGTACCATGTACCTGTAGTAAAAGCAAGTTTGGTGTTTAGAGGTTGGTGAGACTTTTCATTTTCCTGTCCAAAACCAAAAAATACAAGAGCAAATTATTGATGGATTCAGCGGTGTGTTTATCTGCTTTAACATATGCTTCAAATATTAGCATGCTTGGTTAACTAGCTACGACACTACCCTAGCATGACTTCCAAAACCACAGAGCATAGTGTTAGCTAACTAGATTATTTTGTGGGATTAAACGTTAAATTAGGACTCAACAAAATCAAGGTTATGTTAAAATGAATGTGCTTTAATTACATTTTGTATCTATAATACTGTATTATACTTAGGTTAACTAGTGATACCCCATGTGAGCATGTCTGGGGCGTGCAGCTTGAGCCTTAATAGCATTTTATGAGCATGATATTACGTATGTAGCCATCATGTGCATATTTAAGACCCTTTTAATGGCTTCTTGTTTTACTACAAGTCAGCTGGAAACATTACCAAGTCAGCTATAATATTCAACCAAACTGGTCAGTCATGTTGTTAGTTAATTAGCTAACTCT
>NW_019449922.1:0-971 GCF_002814215.2 Seriola lalandi dorsalis | reverse complement strand
AGCAACTTGACAGTGTTTAATTGATTAAAGTATGAATGCCTTCGAAGGCTCGGCTCCACCAAGAGAAGCAGTGCACACACACCGTACGCATGGCAGGCAACAGCAGAGAGCCCAAAATCTCGAAAATGACTCACGAGTGTGAGAGAATATGGCGTTGATTATATAATTGTGTGCATGCCTCCTCCAGTAAGTCTCATTGACTCCAGCTTTCATACGGCACTCCTATCGTCAAAAGCACATTTACGTCCTCACAATGTGTGTGTGTGATTTGTGTGTCTCACTAACAGCCTCCTTCGCATGAAACTTTTCTGTTTGTCTGCTTTCATTTGATCTGCCAACACTGTTGTGTTTATTTGTGCCAACAGAGGCTTGTGAGTTGGGACTGTTTATTGCCCTTAGAGGCCCAGTTTTTGCTCGACAGCTCATCAGCCGCCAAGTGGCTTCACCATAAATTGACCTGAATTATACATGGCTTTTCTTGGGCCGCCGCGAAGGTTTCCCTGACATCATGGAGTCCCTTCGTCACAACAGCCGCTCCAACACGGTGCCTGTAAAATATAATTCCCAATGGAGGGTTTCACTCATTATTATTTTACAGTATTGAATCTAAATAGCTTTAATGCAGCTTTAATGTCGAAGAGACAAACGAGATTGCTCAAGATCGACGAGGCCAAATCGCTGTTGTATTTATACAACAATCTGCTGAAACCCCTTGGCTGAACTTCCTTTAACTAATTATCAGGCTTCTAAAAACCAATCGTATGTTGACCGGTATCAAAGAAGCGACATCAAATCCAATGTGACAATAAAACATGAACATATCCACGAGGAGTTCGGTTGTGTAGCTGATCTGAGTCTCTGCCACGAATCTCTCCAAGGCCCATGTTGGACTAAACTCCACACATACAGTAGGTGGCCAAGCCAACTGGGACAATCAGGATTTGATGAAGTATACATGCAAAACAATTGCT
>NW_019449921.1:0-863 GCF_002814215.2 Seriola lalandi dorsalis | reverse complement strand
TCTAGTTTTAAACAATACAGTTTCACAGGTGTTGGATGGTGAGTTCACTTTGGACAGAGCTAAGGTAGATGTTTCCTCCGACTCCCAGTGTCACAACTCAAACACAAGTCAGACACCAGTAAAGGTTCAAATCAGTTCACCTTCATTCAGGTTCAACGAACAAAAGCAAGTGAGGATAAACGGGAGGTGATGTTAGGTTGCGGGGCAGTGGTCGGCAACAGGCAGGCAGGAGAACCAAAAGCCTGGGGTTACTGCAAGGCATCCAGCCTGTAATACCCCTAAGCTAGGCTAAACACATCCCAGACCTATCTCTGTAATGGATGCACAGAGTGTGTTATCCCAAATGTCAGACAATTCCTTTGAGATTGTGTTTGTTGTTTGCAGAGGTGTGAAGTCACAGGAGCTGGACACTCCAGCTATAGAGAAACGATTCGCCTACACTTTCCTCCAGCAGCTCATCACATACGTAGACCAGGCCCACCAACACATGATGGAGTTTGGTGAGACTCTGCTGTCGAATGAATGAAAGGCAGATTACAGTTCAGAAATAAATATAATGTAATTGTTACAGGGTTCCCCTACGAACAGTTGTTTTTAGACAAGAGGTAAGGTATTTAACCTCTTGTGGGCGTTCACAAGGATGATGATGTCACTGGTTCCCTTTTGTGCTCCAAGTCAACAGTGAACAGTTGTTATAACAACTGTTCACAAGTGGCGAGTGACTCCAACGACTGTCGTTATAACACAATAGAGCACTAACGAAGTCGAAACCAATTTTCCACCAACGACGGTCATGCAAACGACTGTCGTTGACACTTGGAGCACAAAAGGGAACCAGTGACATCATCATCCTTGTGAACGCC
>NW_019449920.1:0-804 GCF_002814215.2 Seriola lalandi dorsalis | reverse complement strand
TTTTGACCCGAAGACCACCTTTGTACCTTTTTTTGTACAGCTTACATGGAAATGTGAATAAAAGCAACATTTCACTTTTTCTACTGTTGGTGCCAATCTAGGAAAAGTCATAAAATTTCAAGTTAAAAAAATATCGTTTAGGGGATTTTTTTTTGGTTTTTAACACAGTGGCGGGTCATTTTGACCCGAGGACAACAGGAGGGTTAAGAGAGAAGGCAGTTCAATGTAAAGGACTCAGTACTGTGGTCTTGTGGGAGGGGAGTTACTGTTGTTGTGGTTCCCGGGTTCTTTTTGTGTGTTAATTTACATAACATAATCAATAATAATTTCTACATTGGACCACATCGGTGTCACCAATGTAGAAATTGCAGAAAATAGTGGCAGGCAATTTCTAGCTCTTTTCACACAAACATGTGTGTCCTTAATTAACACACAGAAAGAACCCGGGAACCACAACAACTCCCCTCCCAAAAGACCAAAGTAGTGAGTCCTTTATATTGCACTACCTTATCCCTTAAAGTGACCGTGTCACCCTATTCACTGAACCAACACCCAAGAGAACACAGACTGACTTTGTGTAGAAAACATACAGCACAGCAAACTACCAATTACGATGAATGATGTCCATAGGAGCCAGTACAGGGTAGTCCTTTCTGCTAAGTGATTTGTGTGGCTGTACACTTATTTTCTACGGTTATAATTCTCAGTAACATAGCTCCTTCTGAACCCACAGTGAGGTATACTTACCCCTTGCATATGCGTTGCCATAAAATTATATTCTTTGACCAAGACAGGTAGATTTTT
>NW_019449919.1:0-1225 GCF_002814215.2 Seriola lalandi dorsalis | reverse complement strand
AAAAAAAAAAAAAAAAAATCAAAGCTCCAACTGTGAAGTCAATTTAATCTCAAGTATCGAGGCCATTAAAAGCAACCTGGAGTGAATTATGCCTAAAATGAATAACCTCATCTATCGATTGTGTGGAGAGCTGCTGTGGGTCACCTGTCATGCAGACATACTCACATGCTCCATCACAGCAGCAATGATCCACATAGCCGCTACAGTTGAGTCACAGGCAAGTAATCTCCAATTCTAATGATATCCAGATTTGACTATATCCTTGCAAATGTTGAACAGAGCACCATCATCCCACAAATTGCCAGACCTGAGGTGATAAATTTCAGTGTCTGATTTAACATCTAAAGACTGATGGACTTAATTTCTTGTGCTGTTGTTACGCTGCAGCGTGTGGAGCAAGACACAAGGGCTTCTCAATAACGTTACAGACTGAAACAGCTCATCACAATGTTCAGTCCAGTAGTCGCACATGAAATACTGATGAAGAGGGCCACTTTCTCAAAGATACACTGTTCCGTTTAAAGCAATAATTCCCCAAGTACATGTTGTCTTTCGCATCTGGTGCTAAGCTCTCGTAACAGCGTCGGTTCTGCGTGGACTTTCCCAGAGATCATTTTTCTTCTTTCGGTTTCCTGTTGAGCGAGTTTGGATTCTGTAGTTGCGACGGTTAGCCGTGTCAGTTCAGACAAAGAGGCTCAGTCACATCAAAAATCTTCCAAACATACACAGTCACCCCTGCTGGCTTTGTTAAATATATCCACCACTGTGAAAATCAAATGCACTTCTTGTCTTGGCAGAATCATCCACTGTCACTGGTCCAGACATTTCATGTATCTGTTGGCTTATAATGTGAAGAACTGTCCGACACTAACAGTTTTCAGAATGAAGATGGAAATACAGTGAGGGGTTGCATTATTATGGTGTTGTTTTCTAATGAACTGGGCATGAGAGTAAGTGTACCTACTTATTTTACAGTTGTCAAAGCATGTTTTCCTCCCTAATGCGGAAGAGGTTGAGAAATGCACATGTCTACATCATGGCTCATATGGAAGCAAGCAAGAAGCCTAAACCTGTGAATGTGGACTAGGTTACATCTCAGGTTATAAAAACTTCTCAAACCTTAGAGCTGTGCCATCACCAGATGTTAAAGAAACCATGTGACCTCTGACAGATTTTAATCATGATTAATATTTCACTGAGCTTCAAAGCGCTGGTTTACTTCACT
>NW_019449918.1:0-841 GCF_002814215.2 Seriola lalandi dorsalis | reverse complement strand
CCTCAGGTGGCTCAGTGTATTAACATTAACATGACAACTGTGAGTGAGAGAAACAGCATTCAGTGTATTTCTCTTTTCATATCATTGTCCTCCTGTGACAGTGTCTTCATGGAAAACACTAAGCACTGCTCTCAGTTGGTTTCCTGTCATTAATAACTGCAGTTGCAGCATTGCGATGATGTGGTGATGATGTATTATAATCAGCACTGTTCAGAAAGTTGCTGCCAAAACTGCAGAAGAAGAGAAAACACCTGCAGTTTTTTCATGGCTGTTCAAAGTGAAAATTTCTTTTGCCTTCAAGCACATCCAGTTTCTTAAAGTTAAATTAATGTTATATCAGTGTAGTGTTTTCAGCAGCACATGTGGCTCTGGAGTTTGTGGGGAGGAGACTCATGAGGGACGGTGAAACAGTGCAGACAATGACTGACTGATACGAGATTTTCAATGGCTGATGCTGATACTTAGAGAGGCTGATGGCTTAAATATAGCCCCAGCTCATGGGGAGTAGGAGTAGTGCTAAGCTAGTTTAGCTGGTTGAAGACTTGCTACTGTTACAGTTCCCAACTAACATTATTCAGATTTTATCACTGAAACCGTGAGTCACACTAATTAAACAGATAGTAGTCACAGACATTAAATATACTGAGCGAATATATTGAAAGCTGGGAGTTTAATTCTTACTGTTTTCTGTCCACATTTTGCTCCGTATTGAGCACTTTCATTTTATATTGAGCGCTTCCTTTTGATTTATAATCAGCTGATTAGTAGCACAGACGTCATCCATAGTTGGACATCGGGACCACCAGGAGAAATCCATAAAGGTTTTACCGTCCCTGTCTGT
>NW_019449917.1:0-923 GCF_002814215.2 Seriola lalandi dorsalis | reverse complement strand
ATGTCCTTAATGCTGAATAGTTTGGTAGACAGAGACCTGTAGCACCTCCCAGAGGGCAGAGCCTGGAATAGATATTGTTAAAGATAAGATTAGTCACATTTGATTGTATCTGGTCTTTTGATTTTTCTGTTGTTTTACAGTGATTCATTTGATAGTTTGTGAGAATCTATGATTTAAGGATGGTCTACAGTCACATACATTTCTTTTCATCTTTACTCTACATCTCTCTAGACTACAGGCTCTGGGTGGCAGTCCTCAGCAGCTCTCATGTCTCCACACCAGCACTTCACTGGAAGCAAAACACTGGGAGAGGAGGAACAAAACGGTGTATCCACCTCAACTGTCAGAAGAGCCTCGCAGACCAGCAGTGAGTCTTTCTGAGTTGATATAAGGACTTACTGACTGCCCTGCTTCTGACTTTGTTTGAATAGCTAACCGCAGAGTTATAGATGTACAGTGTATGTATGTTTATATAGAAGCTGAGGAGTCGTCTCTGTATGTTTAAACAGTGTAAAAGTTGATCCATGACTCCATCATCTCCATCATCTGATGACTTTTGTTTGTTTTTTTCCCACAGGAGATCCACCACAGTAGGAGGCAGATTAAGTACAGCAAAGACAAGATGTGGTACCTGGCCAAAATGGTAAGACCTACAACCGAGACCTTTCTCATCAATAGCATCAATCTGTATCACACTATCATATCGACACCCTCTTAAAATAATGGCCTAAGTCATTTTTTCAGGTTTTTCAGGAAACACAAAAAACTCAACAAAAGAGTCACACTTTTGACATAGGCCATTATACAACCGGGGGTAGAATTGCATGTTCCCCTCAACTGAGGATTCAGGCGATTTTACCAGAGGTGGCCAGCATCATGAGGGGGTGATTTAGGCAAAAAAAACATTTTTGTCAAAACATGAC
>NW_019449916.1:0-1459 GCF_002814215.2 Seriola lalandi dorsalis | reverse complement strand
TAAATGAATGAGCTCATGCAAAACCTGTGCTCTCAGGCCATGAAGTGTGGAGGCATTGCATGTGGGTAGGTGGGAGGACAGCTTCCCCTTGAATAAAAGGTCAGATTTACACTAGACCTACTTAATATATGTGCTGATGATTTATGCATGAACACAGTGCTATGCACAGAAACACTTGGAAAAACAAAGCTGTAGATAACATTCAAGCGATAATTAACGATTAAACCAATTCAGTCATTGTCTTACAGAGCACGCCTGGGTAGATGCTGTTGAATGCCGCCAAGCGGAGTAGTGCCTACTGTAGGTAAGCGAAGACCTCAGGGAGGGATGAACTGGAGCAGCAAATTGTATGAGGTGCTCTGCTTGTGTCAGTAGGTGGCGCTGTGGAGATGTTAATTACACTCACCCGGAATTTCCTCCCCAAGAATACTTACCGTACTATACAAATTAAGAGTCTTAATTAGTTGTAATTTGTTTTGCACGCTTAATATTGGGATTACACCGCCTGTGTATTTTTTAGTTAGTTGTATATGTTACGCTTATTTCGTCTTACATGTGAGATAAATGTTTAAAAAATGCTGATAAACATTGCGTTTAGACAGCGACCACGATGAGAATAAGTTACGGTGAACATTATTGGACTGACAGAGTATGTTTTTTTCATTTAATACCACAGCACACCGGCGGATGGAGCCCGCATGAGAGTCTCGAAAACACTGCTGTTGTTGCTGCTGCTGCTGCTGCTTCTGCTGCTGCTGCTGCTGCTGCTGCTGCTTCTGCTGCTGCTGCTGAGCGTAAAAAGGGGCGTTTCGGAGCTTGGCAACATCTCTCTTGGCGGAGCCAGGTGTGTTCAAACCTGTAGCAGACAAACGCTCGCAGATGTCCCTCCGCTCAGTCATCATGGGCTGGATCTCAACTGCATCAACCGCCTCCCGGTGAACGCTGCCGACCGTCTATTTTCAGCCTGCCTACAGGTATGAGGGATTTCTGGTTGACGCACTACATTTCGGCGACCGACAGTCCACA
This sequence comes from Seriola lalandi dorsalis, assembly GCF_002814215.2. NCBI lineage: Eukaryota > Metazoa > Chordata > Actinopteri > Carangiformes > Carangidae > Seriola > Seriola lalandi. The sequence continues at coordinate 433 of NW_019449916.1, read as the reverse complement.
ATCTAGCACCGAGTAAAATACTCTCTGTTTACATTTTGTTTTTGACTACTTGGCGTCGGGAGCCTCCTCCAGAGGCGAGGCAGCGCACTGATATGGTTCCAGAGTAGCAATGGAGAGCATAAAACCTTGATTGTTCCCTTTTTAACCATCTCGCCGCTATCAACTCCCCTGTTTTACGCACACGGAGCGCTTGGAATTACTGCAACCTAGACAACTGTGCGCACACCGGAGCATAAACCCGTGGGATGCCAGACCTCAGCGGCACATTCACGGGTGAAGAGCAGACTCATAAACGTCAGGAAGATGAAATACCCAGCAGGTCGGGAGAATAACTCAGGAGGGTTTATTAGGCCGCGTCACTTCGCGCTCATTTAACAACAGCAAACCGAGGCGACTGTAACCAGTTTGATCGTTAGTTTTTTGGGGGAAAAAA
>NW_019449915.1:0-1010 GCF_002814215.2 Seriola lalandi dorsalis | reverse complement strand
TTTTATGGTAATCTGACACCAATCAATTCTGACTGGAGCCGCTTTGAAAGGAAACGTTAGGTCCGACCTGGTAAGGTTGTCCTTGAGACTTTAACTTGAAGATTAAAGGTTAAACAGATCAGGATAAAGGGGTGCATGTCTGAAATTTGCTAAATAGCAATAATACAAAGCGCAGCTGAGGCTGATGGAAAGTCAAGAGATCACCAAGGACTCACATTAACATCCCAAGAACCACATCAAATGGTTTAAAAGGATTAATATCATTATTATTTGACACAGTTTTTTAAAAATTTTAATTTAAGTGAGTAAGAGGAGGAACGTTTAATAATAGTTCTAAATCTGATTTTGTCGGAATAATAGACCACTCATTACTAACTCACACTAATTTTCAATGTGCAACTACATAGAAAAAAAGGTCAATGATATATAAACAATATATGCTAATTTATTTCAAAAGTAACTCTTTGTGGTAAATATTTTATACTGACCTGCCATTGACAGCTGAACCAAAAATTTATTTTCAGACTCAGTCTGTCAGTCACAGATTTGTTCTACATGATAATGGTGTAACCTACTTCTTCCTCCAACAGAGAAAAAGACATCAGAGGTCATAAACTGGTTTCCTCATTTGCTACAGACAGTTAATATTCTCCCAGAGGCTGTAGTTTAAAATCAAACAGCCATCACCAAGAAGAACAGAATATTTATATCTCACCCTCTGCCTGTACTGCATCAATGCTGAGCAGCCGTGATTATAACTGAAGTGTTGCGATAATGACCTTGCTTCGGGTACTCAACAAAATATTAATTAGAGGTTGCCATGTTTATGAGTCAGCTGTGGTCGTTATGCAACCCATGCGAGCAAAACAGCCAACTGTTTGGATGTGGATTCACCAAAAACACAAATGTGTGAGCTTGTGTTTTTGTGCACAAAATGAAGCTAATGTTTCGAAACCACAGTCCCATTAGTCAGTGCAATGTTTTCTTGACACATATTTAACAATGATGCA
>NW_019449914.1:0-1019 GCF_002814215.2 Seriola lalandi dorsalis | reverse complement strand
ATCAAAAACTGTCAAAAACTGAAAGCAGGCATCTCAAGATGAAACCATTAGCCGTTGCAACCACTTTGCTTATCAATTAATCGTTTTCAAGCAAAAATTACGAACATTTGATTCCAGCTTCTCCACACTGAGAATCTACTGCTTTTCTTTATCTCATGTCATATTAAACAGGATATTTTGGGGTTTTAGATTCTTTATAGAGAAAATAAGTGATTTGATAGACGAAACTGAGAAAAACAAAACAAAACAGTGATTTCTCACTATTTTCAGACATTTTACAAAGGAAACAATAAATCAATTTATCGTGAAAAGAAACTGCGGATTAAAATGTCTTTTTGATGTAGCTCTACAGATAGATCCTTGTTTAAATCAAAATCAGGCTTTATAATTAGTCGACATTCTTAAGCGGCTGTTTGTATTTATAAGTTAAACATTTCAGATTTTGCTTTTAAAAGGTGAAACAATTACTCGACTAATAATTAGTGAATTGACAGCACAGTTACCGGCAACTTTTTTTCAAGCAAAAATACTGATAATTTCCTGGTTTCAGCTTCTCCTATGTGCGGATTTGTCCTTTGAATTTTCTTTGTCTTTTATTATGGTAAATGAATATCTTTGAGTTCTGAACCATTTGTTGGGATAAAACAAACAATGTGAAGACGTCACCTTGAGCTCTTTCATTTACCAAACAATTAGTCCATTGTTTGAGAAAATAATTGATGGATTAATCCATGATGAAAATAATCATTAGTTGCAGACTTATTTGTATAATTATGTCAAATGAAAAATGGAAATTTGTTGAAAGAATTCTTTTTTTTTTGTATTGTTTTGGTATCAGTACAGAAACCATCATATCGCAGAGTACTGAAACATTTGACATGATACCAAGCCCTAGTGAGAGGATGGACCATCTGTGTTGCACTTTTGGCAGTATTATTATGAAAGGGCAAAGAGGGCATATTCGTTTCCATGTTACTAAACTTGAGTCTGGGTCTGCATGTATCCAGTTCTCCCTCCAC
>NW_019449913.1:0-979 GCF_002814215.2 Seriola lalandi dorsalis | reverse complement strand
GGTCAGTCCACAGTCTGACAACCTAACTTTCCCTGATCCAGTGTATTTATACAAGTACAAACAAAGAAATGTGCATGGGCGTTTTGTCGTCTTCTGATTGGCTCTGCTGACTTCCTCCTTCCCATCTGACTCCGACCTTAAATGTCACCTAAAGCTCAGCACGCTCAAAGGAAGACAGTTAATGCATACATATAAATTACCACTAATCTACCTCTGTTACCTCCGGCTGCCCCCCTACACATGCCCATAGGGTGATCTTTATCAGTGGTTGTAAATAGTTTCCCGGAGGCAGATGTTTAAACGACCACTCACCCTTAGCACCTAAATATCCACTAGTATAAATCATTAAACAGTTTTAACTTTAATAGTCTAAAATACTACAACAAAAAACAGCCAGATCCAATTTCACATTTGTCAACATTTCCAGTTCAGTTCAATATTTTTAACATTTATTTATTTATTATTTATTATAATTTATTTATTTTTATGTTGATGAACATTAAGGTAAAAGCAATGATTTTCAATAAAAGCCAAAAGTTTAAAGGTCGTTGCATCAGGTGAATCTTTACCTCAGGCTAGCAGTTATACTGGCATTCGGCGAAATCCTCCTCCTCCCCCCTCCCCCCACCCCTTACATGTCTCTCACCCTGAGCCTTGGCTTGCTGGTTAGCAGTTTAGCACATCGAAGTCTGTGTCTGAATCTTTGAAGTCGCTGTCATTGCTGCTTTCATCCAAGTAACTGCTGTGCTTTGCTTCAGTGTTGCTCGCCCTGGCTCAGGTCGTCAGCTGTTGTCCATTACTTTTAAACGTTTTTTGCGGGCTAAAACAAACAAAATAAATTTCCCACAATGGACTTCACCGTTATGACATTTCAGCGAATCGCAAAGCATTTTATCAGTCACATGTCTTAAAAAGGATAAAATTATGTACTGCACATGTATGTTTCATCTGGTCTTAAAGGGAGACAGGCTCCTGCTCT
>NW_019449912.1:0-1229 GCF_002814215.2 Seriola lalandi dorsalis | reverse complement strand
ACTGCATACAGCTTTTTGTTTCATACACATGCTATAGAGCCAGCCTGTGGTGTAACTGTGAAGGGTAGTCAGCAGATGTGTACATAAAGAACCGACCTGAGGCAGTATGCTTATGGAGGAATTTGTCTCTGTAGTTCCCACCCTCAAGTTAAACTAAACATCGTGGGAAAGATTAAAAAACTGCTATACAAATAAAAGGAACAGTCAGACTGAGTAAACAGTTACTAAATGAAATGCACTGTTTCTTTGTTCTCTAAAGGTTTGATGACAATGTTAAAAAAGCAGACTAAATTACAGTTGTGTTTTTTTGCCTGACTCTGGCCTTTGAACTGGTGTGATCACATGATAACAGTGTGTTTCCAGGCCAAGAATATACTGTTAAAGAAACAATGACTCTCCGTTTCTGTTGTATCATTCCACCATGGGGCAAGATTCAAAAATATTTTCACAAGATTTAATGATTTACATGAAAATGTGTTATACCTCACATTATTTTGTTAGTACAGTTCTCCTGTGTTTATTGTAATTTTGCCCTATTTTGGAAATTAGTTTTCTTTATTCCCTAATGAACATCTTGAGACATAAGAGCTTATCTTAACGTCATTAAAACATGTTGAGATAACTTAGGACTGTGTTTTTGAAAATGCATTTTTTTACCATGCTAGAAGAAGCGCCATGTAGGCAAATGTCAGCACAGCTTTTTTTTATATAATCCCCTTTATTTTCACTTGCAGCAATTTGTTAAAAATCTCCTATTTGAGTTCCATTTTGACACACAGAAGCTATTGTTTCTCATAAAGCTTCATAAATAATCTTTGGCTTTAGTTACACACTTCAAATATGCCCATACACGCACAGAGCACTTTATTAGGAACACAATACTAATTCTGGTTAGGGCCTCCCATGGTTCTCAAAACAGCCTCAGTTCCTGGTGGCCTGGATTCCACAAAATGTTGAAAACTTTCCTTTGAAACTCTGCTCCATGTTTACATGACTGTATCACGAAATTTCTGCATATTTGTCAGCTGCACATTAATGCTGCCAATCTCCTGTTCTGCCACAATCCTAAAGGTGTTGCACTGGATTCAGATCTGGTGATTGGGCAGACCACTGAAGTTCACTGAACTCATTGTCATGTTCATGAAGTCAGTTTGAGACCGCTGTTGCTTTGTGACATGGTGCATTGTTATGCTGGAAATACTCATTAGACAATACTCAGATAGTTTGTG
>NW_019449911.1:0-977 GCF_002814215.2 Seriola lalandi dorsalis | reverse complement strand
TAAATGAGACGACAGAGGTTGTCGGGGACGTTAAGCGCCGACACGGCGAACCGATGAAACCTTTTACTCACCAGTCCACCTCTACAGCCTCGTTGTCGTAAACAGCCATGCACCAAAGACCTCTTTGCCCATATTTGGATTAGCTGGGAGTTAGGGGTGGAGTCAAGACACTGCCAAGATGGCGACAGTGGAGCAGCTCACTCTAAGCTTCAAAACTGCTCTTTAGGGACATCACGGATGGTGAAGAATAAGGTGTTCCGCAAAACTACCTCTGGATAAACGAAAGATAAGGACCGCAAATGACCTTGAAAGTAGCACAATCAATCGCTAAGATCAAGAATAGCTAATAGACTAACACAGGGAGGGCTGCACGGCACACTTTATTCACGAAGCATAAAATGTGAGAAAGAGCACAACAGAAACGAGATGACAGACGTTTTTCATCCACACTGAGTCTTTATCTGTCTGCCAGCAGAGCGACAAAAATCCTTTTTGTCCGGTTGTTGTTTCCACTGACTGGAGACTCTTCTCTTCATTTACTTCATTTGGAGACATTTATTTCTCCAGGTATGAGCTGATTTAAACAAGCTTATAGGTACGCCATAAATGAGTCAAATTGTCTCATGCTACTGCTGAAAAGAAAAACTTAATGCTGATTTAATGCTTAATCCTTGAATAAATTGCTTTTCTTATTAAATTGAGTTGTTTTTCTGTCTCCATTTCCTCACAGGTGGCCGGGGCAACCTAGTTTTCAGAGTTCATCTCCCTCTAAATGAATTAAGCCGTCTCTTTTTTTTCCTTTTTAATTGAAATGAATCCTCCAGGTTCATTTTTTTATGGAGTAGCAGCAGATGTTAATTTAAAATCAGTCTATAAAAGGCTGAAGGAGGGAGGGAGACGAATCCCTGAGAGATCAGAGAAACAGGTTGTGTGTGTGTGTGTGTGTGTGTGTGTGTGTGTGTGTGTGTGTGTGTGTG
>NW_019449909.1:0-888 GCF_002814215.2 Seriola lalandi dorsalis | reverse complement strand
TCGCAGAATTTGTTGGAGAGGGCTCAGAGTGGGTTGTATTGAGGTCATCAGTGACCTTATTTGACCCTTTCATCACGTTGGCCGATTCTCTGGCTGTAGTAGGCCTTTTTTCTGCTTGGGCTGCTGTCTGTCCGGCCGGACCCACCCGGGTTGCTGCACCATCTGTGTGGGGAGAGGAAGTGAGAATAGTATCAGTGATGTGAACTGAAACATTCGAATGAGTACTGAGGGTTAGAGTTTGGAGTTCGTCTGGGTTATGGGGTCGGCGGGGTGAACCGTGGACTTGCGCTGTTGCTTCAATGATGGTTGTGGGTTTGATGGACTTGGTGACTGGGGGAGTGAGGGGTAAGACGGGGGAGAGAGGTGTATGAGGGATGGGTGGCTGCTGGTCTTCTCTGGTTGGTAGGAGTCCCCAGGTAACTCTACGGGTCCTGTGTTGTATTGGGGTGGAAGTGGTCGGGTCAGATGCTGAGTCCTTGGTGTTTGTGGGATGTTTGGTGGTCTTGTCCGGATGGTTCTTGACTGGTGGTGGGGGTCGAATTGGTCCTCTTCGGGTGGGTTGGAAGTTGGATGGGGTGGTGGAGGTGGATTTCTTGTATATGGGGTAGGGTGGGGTTAGGGTTAGGGAAGGGGAACTGATCCCGTCCCCGAAAGGGTCCGGGAGGTGCACGGTCCTTCCCTCTTTTTTCTTTTTTAATGAAATAAATAAAAAAATGTGTAAAATGCAAACAAATTTGTTTTTATTCAAACAAAATAAAAAAAATAAATAAAAAATGAGATTGTTTTTAAATTAAATTATTGTGCACCAAAAAGCAACGTTTCAATCCTGTATGGATCTTCCTCAGGCCAAGGTGCAACAACAAAAGAAATAAAAGAGCTGGCTGTTAT
>NW_019449908.1:0-972 GCF_002814215.2 Seriola lalandi dorsalis | reverse complement strand
AACTTCTTTTAAACTCTCTACTTTTACAGCGTTTCTGAAAACATATTTTACTATTTTTAATAGCCTCATTCAATCTGGGTAAATCTGTCTCCTTTTTATTTTGTACTTGTAAAGCAGGTTGGGACATCTGGTTTTGATAAATGTTATATAAATAAACTTTATCATTCTTGTTATTATTGAAGACAGTGAAGTAATTGTGTAAGATACACAAAAGACCTTCAAGCTCATTGATTATTCAGATGAGTTTCACCTTATGGAAGAAAAATTCCAATGAAGTTGGAGAGAGCTCTTTAAACTTTCAGAGAGACCCACCAGCAGGTGTCTCCCTTGAGCACTTGACTTTCCCCATACAGGGAGCAAAAGTAATGGGCTGGATTCATTCAGAATATTTTTCAGTGTGGCACAGCATTTCAGCAGTAGCTTTAAGGAGACGAATTTTTGTCTTGAAAACACTCTCCTCTCCATATATGACAACTTTCTAATCACGGTCACACTGACAAAGGTACATACAGTATCTTCTATATATTATAATATTTGAATATGCAAAGCCATGAAAGAGATACGTAGTGCTGGCTAATTTGCATATACATTTGAATGTGGTTCTTATCAGCAGCGCTGACTTCGTATCACTTCCAGTTTTAATTTGGAGTTCTAACGATGAGAGGCCAACATGCGCTTTGAAATACAAATACTGTATTATACTACATGTCTGCAGTTAATGCCTGTAGGCTTTATGCATCACTGTCTGCATGTCTGAGTGTGTGTGTGTGTGATTCAGTGTGTGTTAGATAAAGCACAACATCATTAAGGAGATCAGACAGCAGAAACCCACGGGCAAGGAAAGGCCAGCCATGGTGCAGCATGACTGTTGCCATGGAGACGACAGCTCCTGAGGTCAACTAAAGAGACCGGGTCGCCCTCTCAGACAAAATGCCAATAAAACTATTTAAAAAAAAAAAAAAAAAAAAAAAA
>NW_019449906.1:0-871 GCF_002814215.2 Seriola lalandi dorsalis | reverse complement strand
AGAGAGAGAGAGAGAGAGAGAGAGAGAGAGAGAGAGAGGGAAGTGTGGCTCCTCAGTCCTCATAAACTCAGGTGGACTAATAGGTTGAAGGTCTGGCTGCAGGTCCTCAGATGTCCACTAAGCCCAAAGAGCGACACAGCACATAAACACAATCATTTATATTCAGCTACGGGGGGAATGTAACACCTTTAGTGAAAAGTTGTTATTCGTATTCGATAATGAAATACTGATTTATGTGAAAAATCATTCAAACTTAGGTCAGTGTGTTATGAGCGACAGAGTCTGCGTTCTGAGGGAGAACTGAACATTTATGAAGGGTTTCGGTGGTTTGAGTTTTGGGGGTGAGATTAGATATTTGTCAAAGATGCATGTATTGACCAATGCTTGTTAGCAATCGAAAAAAAACGCTGAGTGATTCAAATTGTAGTTATTGTGTGTGATCACTTGGGGGTGCTGTTGCCAGACTTTGTGTTTACTCTGGGAGATGCAAGTAGCCGGGTCAGTGTTTCTTGACAGAGACAGAGGTAAGAAATATTTCCATGCATGTGATTTATTACAGACATGCAGTTAAAGTGAAGAGGAGAGGAGGCGACAAATTTCATTTAGCGGAGAGCACACGAACACACATACACATACAGAAACACACACATTCACACACAGCACTTTGTAATGAAGAGCATGCAGTCCAGTGCCAGTTGTATTGACAGACAGATGTGAAAGCTCTCAGCTGTGATTAGAACTGAGTCAATCAGACGCACAGACAGGCAGACTTACTGTATAGTATTAATATCTACTGGGCTGTGAGTCTGTCGCACTTAAAATGACCTATTTTTGTTTTCCTGTCAAAGACTTTTGAGCTATGTGTCAGACA
>NW_019449905.1:0-932 GCF_002814215.2 Seriola lalandi dorsalis | reverse complement strand
CCTTATTTTTTGCAATAAATAACCCACAATTTTCTGATATGAATGATCTAGGTATCAAATCATATATTTTAACAATGTAAAAGGTAATATTTAGTACACTGTAAAAAATGAATCCTGTGAAAATTTTAATTATTTATACATTTTACAAATTAAAAATGATGTATTAGAACAATCATACCAAGGGGACAGGTCAAAAACCTTATCAGCACAAAAACTTTTTTTTTTTAAATTTAATTAATATTAAGAATTGTGACATCCTCATGGTCAAAAACATGATTCAATTGCAAAATCATTGAAATCTGTCCAAATTTGTAAAACTCTGGGGTAAAATATTTGTTTCCCATGGAATGGTGGCCATCTTGGAAAATGGCCCCTTTTTTAAATTTCTAGTGGATAATGGGATTTTTCAAATTAATGGCCTTGGGGGGAAATATGCTAATTCTGATCCTTGCATTCATATTTGAAATATTATTACAGTTATCTGTTGCACTAAGGTGCATTCAGATGTGTCAGTGAGCCATATCTGTCAGGCAGCATGCACAATAGCAGGGGCACCTAAATGGAATGTGACCATTATTAATGTTTTTAGTTACATAGTTTCATATTTGATGTGTCGCTTTATGATTAGTTGCCACTCAGTTAAAAACAATAAATGATTTTACTTATTTCACTTAGAAATAGATATGAAATGAAACACACAAATCTGTTTGTGTGGTGGCGTGAAGTAGGTACCCACCCTGCGACTGGGCTCTGATTGGTCAGGAAGAATGGCCTGTTGGTCATCTGACCCTAGAGCTGTAAGTGAAACACACAATAGTTAAAATATAACAAAATCCCTCAAACGTCTGTCAATAAAACAGAGTTCACGATCAGCTTCATGAAAGTTTCCCTACATTTCTTCAGGTAAAAGCGTTTGTGGATCAGGAGGAGGA
>NW_019449904.1:0-864 GCF_002814215.2 Seriola lalandi dorsalis | reverse complement strand
GTTCAGTTACTTGGTAATGCTATATTAACAAAACTGCGTGGCAATATCTTACAGCCTCAGTGCTCTGACCAATGGGAAAAAGCTCAGATAAGCCCGGTGTTCATTTCCTGCTCAGCACCAAAATGCAAACAGACACAGTTTGAGACCAGGGCCAGATATTTTAGAGTTTTTATTATTTATTAGAGTTAGCGGAGACCAACAGCTAAAGCTAAAGAGCTAAAAGAAGAGTTACTATTGGACAGACACAAACACAACACCAAATGAATGATAACGTTGACGTTACTGCTAAATGTGTAAATAGGCAACTGTAATATAATGAAATAATGTTATATCAGTGTTTTATTTTTAGCTTGTTCTGTTGCTCCCATATGGCCTAAAGAAAATAAAGTTAATGCAGCTTTAAACTCACAGTCTGTAACTTCTGCCTCTAGGGGTCTCTCAGTCAAAACTATAACAAAGGACAGTGTGGGTCATGAAATAGTGTGGAATCATGGGAGTTGTTGTCTTCACCATTACCATAAGCTCCTCCCGGTTTGATTCCTTCAGTGTCAGTAGTTCAGGAAATCAAACAGGCCCAGTGATTCAACAGTTAAAAACACTGAATGAAGCAGTTTGACATTCAGTCAGTGTTTGAGCGACGCTGTACGGAGGACAGAGACTTAGGGAAGAGTTGGAGCTGAGATTGATGCTAACCTTTGTTCTGATTGTTTCTCTGATAACTTATGATCCAGATGTTCAGCAGGTTTTTACCAGCAGCTGAATTATCCACAGAGGTGTCCTCCTCTCCATAACAAACACACCAGGAGATTAAAACTGGTTGAAACACTCAATAAAGGAGTTTGACATTAAAAATCAGATATTCAC
>NW_019449903.1:0-873 GCF_002814215.2 Seriola lalandi dorsalis | reverse complement strand
ATAGTATTAATTAAAAAATATTTAAGATTATTTATGGGGTTCTTTGAGGCTTAGTGTTATGTTCGTTATTGTTTATTTTGGACATGGATAATACATGTAAGGTTTATTTGCAGATAATTATTTGAAACAACTTTTGCATATGTACTTAGCAAAAGAAACAAACTTCTCAAAACTTGGTTTGAGTTTAACAAACTACCTCTGACTTTATGGCTTTATATCTGTGTCAGTTCTGAGTGTTGTGATGGTTTTTTATTAGGATGCCAAATGAGTCTCTCTGCTGGAAGGTTTTTGTTTTTGGTTTACAACAAAGAATGCATGCAAAACAATGTAGAACAGTTAACATTACTCACTGTAACATCTAATAAACCCACAATCATTTGCAAAGGAGCCATTTGTAAGTTTTGCTGTTGCAGCCAACGTTAGCATTAACAGCTGTTTACTTACCATTCGACTTCAGCATCAAATATCATACCTTTGCTCAAGCTGAAAAGCAAATATCTTATTTTACTTCTATTTCTGTGACAGGCTGCACGGTGGTGCAGTGGTTAGCGGTGTTGCTTCACAGCAAGAAGGTTCCGGGTTCGAGTCCCGGCTTGGCCGTGGGATCTTTCTGTGTGGAGTTTGCATGTTCTTGTCCTCTCCTGTGCCTGTGTGGGTTCTCTCCGGGTCCTCTGGCTTCCTCCCAAAGACATGCAAATGGGGACTAGGCTAATTGGATACTCTGAATTGACCATAGGTGTGGCTGTGAGTGTGAATGGTTGTCTGTCTCTATGTGTTTGCCCTGCGATGGACTGGCGACTGGTGTACCCCGCCTCTCGCCCGAAAAGATGCTGGGATAGGCTCCAGCCCCCCTGCGACCCTACTAGAGGATAA
>NW_019449902.1:0-1060 GCF_002814215.2 Seriola lalandi dorsalis | reverse complement strand
GTTGATGATCTCCGGCTCATCTCTTCATCGTGTTAATCACCTTTAAAAACAGCGGCTCCTACACTTCCCATGATGCAACATGGTGCATGAAGTCTGTTTCTCTCCTGAAGGTTCAGACTGAAAAGATCTTCAGTCTCTGAGCAGCTTCATGAGGGAAGAAACTTCACTGCTTCCTCTCTCATCTCCTTTAGGAAACACTGGAGCTTCCTTTACCCAAGGAAAGGAGACATGCCGTCCCACAATCCCTTGCTGCAGCAACATTTAAAACCACAGCAGAGTCACATGAATGTAGAAACATCAGAGCAGCTGTTTCTGTTTGATGGACTGAAGCTCAGATCCATAAATATAGATTCATTCTCTTTCATCAGTCATGAGTCGTCATGAAGAACGAGCTGATGAATCTATTGTTACATCATCATCATCATCATCATCATCATCATCATCACCACAACTAAATACTATAGTCTATATATTCATGTTGTTGTACTGAATCCTCCCAGTGTGGAAAGACATAAACATTCATTTTCTCTATTTAACTTAACTGTATTCTGATCTCAGCTCATTATTTCTATTTAATTATTAGTTTAATGACTCAACTTTCTATACTTGTATTTTCCTTTCGTGTTTTCTTGTTTCAACATTTCATCCTGTTTGTTTTTATCCTCCAGGTGTTATAAATAAAATTAGTTTAAATTAAATCTTAATGTCAGTTCATGAGTTCTCCTTCACTTCTTTGACCTCGTGACCTTTTCCATGGAGGTCGAGGAGAAGAGGTCATTCTGACCTTTGGACCCTGTAGTCTCTAAGCTAAAGATCAGATGACCCTGATGACGTCACTGTGAGAGGTGTGTGTCAGGGTTACAGTCTCAGACCTGAGCCACAGATGTTACACAGCTGTTAAATATATGTAATATACATGAAAACAAACCCAGCTCTGCTCCACTCTGTCTGTGACTGACTTCATCATCACACACTGACAGACTGTGCTGCTGTAACCAGAGACACCGGGTGAAGCTCACAGGTAAACTCAGCTCACTGTAGTAGAAGAAGAAGAGTTGCT
>NW_019449901.1:0-1232 GCF_002814215.2 Seriola lalandi dorsalis | reverse complement strand
TCCTCCTCCTCCTCCTCCTCCTCCTCCTCCTCCTCACCACCCTACACTGAGTCCTGGCACAGTGCCAGGCTGCGTGGTACCAAGAAAGCCCAATCAGGCTCATGAAACAAGGAAGCACAGAACAAGGGCAAAACTCCTTTGTTTCAGCTATTAACATTCTTTGATGGATTAAAAAGCATTGTGCCACTAGTGCAGTGGTCACGCCCACACAGGTGGACTTGGGAGACTGAGTCTGAGAGTGAAAGGCACATACTCAGCACTGAAAGCATAATGTAATTAGATCCAGCGATGAGATCCAGAGCAAGAAGTGCTGCAGTGGGCGACTCAGCATCTTTCTGACACACATTTGAGTGTCCTGCTTTAGCAGATGACCTGATTCTGTATGTAGTTCTGTAGGGTTCTAGCGCAGTGCAGGGCAGACAACGTCACACCCCAGTGGAGTAAGGCTTTTATCGGGGGGGATGAGTCAGTATCTCGACACCACTGCACAAGAAGGAATAAATCATTCCCTAAAGCTGAGATTTTAGATATTTAATAACATTTAATAACTCTAAACCTATTTAATAACAGCATTACAAATTATTTTTTATCAAGGTCCCTCAGCTTATAACCTGGAAACTGTTACAGTGGAACAAAGAATATCTTTGCATTTAGACACCTAAGGGTGCTCAGCTTGTTAATTTTGATGCTCTTGTCGCTCTTTTCAAACTCACATTCAAGTTCACATTCAAAACAAAGATTAAAATCAGGTCCAAAGAAACTGGCATCAAATTTTTTTCACCTATATTATGTGATTTTATCAAGCCTTCCCAAATCAAAGCAATAGAGAATATGCTAAAACAAAACACTGTAAGAGGTTAACACACTGAGAATTGATTTACTGCACTCTCTGTAAGCCATATTAGACGTCACAGCTCATGGCAACACCGATATAATGAAGAGCTGATTTCTAAATTCACTTGACTCAGCAGAATATTACATAGTAATTTTTTCTAAATTTGTTTCTGTGTCACGTTGGTTACATTTCTCAAATTATTGTACAACTTAACACTGAGTGCTTAGGTGTTTGAACTATGGCCAATACAGACAAGACTGTTTATAGTGTCATACTACATTTATCTACCTAACCACATGATTCACCATTTCTGTATTATCTGTTTTGTCTTCTAGCTGTTGAACATAGGATTTTTAAAACAAACCTAAACACTGTTGTGGAAATCTTTAATTAGGCT
>NW_019449900.1:0-843 GCF_002814215.2 Seriola lalandi dorsalis | reverse complement strand
GGCAACATTAACCCAAAGCAGACAAAATAATGTCTTCAGTGTGGTGGTGTGACTGTGTTTTGGTGAATTTGACAAAATGTTTCTGCGGAGAAAGCTGAAAGGATTCACACATTGTCAAATTTATCTCAAGGTGTCAATAAGTTGCCATTTATCTGTGCACTGATGCCTCATTTCTCACAGCACAACATTGTATTCACATGCAATCAGAATGCCGACTGGATAAAATGTGTGTGTGTGTGTGTGTGTCTGTGTGTCTGTGTGTGTGAGTCAATGTTTGTGTTTTGGGATGGGGTGGGTTGGGTTGGTTATGATGGAGGTTGAAAGGGTGGAAGAAGGAAACCACTGGTGTAACGATATTTGACTCGAATGTGCAATCAGGTTAGGCAGTGGAATATTTTTAATTAGGTTGTGAAAAATTACAAAAAACAACTAATCTAATCTATAATCTCTCTAATTACTAATCTTTAACATCTGTGCTGTGCTGGAACATTTCTGGAGTAGATGCATGTGACGTTAATCGACTTGCTTACAGACTGATTCTGTTTGATCAAGATGTTCAGAAATTTATTTTGAATGTTAAAGTGAGACTTTGTAACTTTTGAGAATAGAAATAACACATTCTTCCACTTATATGTTGTCTACATGACATTAACAGGTATGTTACTCCCATTTGAGCATTCTGCAGATAAAGATGACGATGTTTTTAAGGCAGTTGATTAAACAGAAGGAAATGTAATTATCTTAGGAAATGAAAGTAAATTCAGTGGACCGTTATGTTGTAATTACCCATTGTGGCCACAGTGTGCACTGTTCAACAAAAGTTACATAGTCACGCTCCAGTCA
>NW_019449899.1:0-970 GCF_002814215.2 Seriola lalandi dorsalis | reverse complement strand
AAGATTATATCACAGGACACTGCCCACCCACAGTCAGAAAAACAGATAAGCACATAAACTACAGGCTGGAAATTGACAAATAATTCATATTCAAGTGACAAAAGCTTTAACAATAGAAAAATAACAACAGCCTACAAAATATAATTCACCAACATCGTCTTTATAAATTTGCTAGCCTAGAGAAAAAGAGCTGGAAGTTTACTTGAATGTCTAATTGTCAAGGTGTGAGGTTACTGGGTTGAAGTAGCTGCTAATTGTAACTAATAGTGAGTAATCTTTAGTTAATATATGTATTTCTTAATGATGATTTACAACTATTTTCCCCAAAATTTCCAGTAATTATTAGTTAATATGTGACTGGTAAAATGGCTCTGCTCACTGTAACTGTAGTTGTTTAAGGCTATAATGTCCTCACATTGAGTAGTCCTTATTCGTAGCTAGACAGTTCGCTAACAGTGTGAGCTCCTCCAATAAACACAAAGCTAACCTTCAACCTGTCTTGAATATTTAATGGAGGTCCACACAATTTACTGTAAAACAAACACATAGTAAAACACAAATCAGAATCTGAACGAACAGTTCTGAATCACAGGGAAAAACAGGCCAGCTACCAGATTACAGTTATGATAGCTCTCAGTTAGCTACCAGATTACAGCTATGATAGCTATCATTTAGCTACCAGATTACAGCTATGATAGCTATCATTTAGCTAACAGAATACAGCAATTTGACCACAAATGCCTTTTCCATCCATGCAGAGTTGCTCTATTTCTACCCAACAAGTGGAAACTCAAAAACACAATCTTCTTCATTTCACATACTTGACCAAATAAAACAGGTCCAGACCTCAAACCTCACAGAGACCAACACAATCTAAAGTGTTGACCCTGAAAAAGGAAAACAAAGGAAACCCACACTGACAACCTTTAGCGGAAACCAAGACTCAGGAGGATGTGGTGGAAAGATGTCA
>NW_019449898.1:0-1034 GCF_002814215.2 Seriola lalandi dorsalis | reverse complement strand
ACTGTAACAAAGAAAATAAGGAGAATATGAAACAAGTACAGAGAACAAACTGTGCAGGCCCCCGGGGCGAGTCAGTTGTTTTCCTTTGCTTAAGCCTCCTTCAAAAATAGAGCTCATTAATCGACATGACGAGGAAAATCTTGGTAATTCAGAGTGACCTGTCACAGAGATGACAGTATCTGTTCTGCACTTGTGCGCTCTTATTTTTATTGGTTATTATTCATGTCTTCTCCAGTCCCACACTCTCTCCTCTTTTGGAGGTATAAAAGCCTCTTTTAATAATAACTGTGTTCAGTTCTGCTGATGCTATTTTCTCATATACATGGGAGGTATAACATCATGGATCAAACACATTTGAAACTTGAGAAAAACGAATGCACAGTGGGCTATAGGTCAATAATTACATTATTATTTTCCTGCTCTCGAGTACAGTGCCGCTATCAACGTATAGTATATAGTATGTGTTGTACTCTGCTCTAATGTTGTTGTTGTTAAGTTGCCTTTAATGAATAGGACTGTGAAGACAGACAGGAGATGTGGGGATAGAGAGCAGGGGAATGACGTGCAGCCAACAGTCTGACCAGGAGTCAAACTGAGGACTCAGGACGTTTGCACCCATGTGGTATGTGCCATAACAACTATCTATAGGGTTATATTATTGTTTCATTTTACATGCATTTCAGTTACATTGGTCAAGTCAAGACAATTATATTCACACAGCCCAATATCACAAATCACAAATTTCCCACCAGGGGTTTTGAAATCTGTGCAGACATCTGTCTTTAGACGCCTGATTCAGAGGAGCAACAGAGGAGGGATTCCTCTTCCAGAATATAGGAGACATTTGTTCAATAATGTCTCGCACACAGTCATTTTGTTTTTTACTATGTCAGTCCTTGAACCTGTCACGGCCTGTTTCTCTTTTAGCCAATCGGTGATGAGCACTGTGACCTATCACGTTACTGGATGGGCGGGACTGAGACGAACAGCAGACAGAGACAATGGGGGGGGGAAGCTCATTCACAGCTGTCAAG
>NW_019449897.1:0-1168 GCF_002814215.2 Seriola lalandi dorsalis | reverse complement strand
ATGAAATAAACATGTCAACAAACAAACTAACAATGATTTTGAAACAAATACAAATTTGAAAAAAAAAAAAAAAGGATTTTTTAATGTGACGCGTGAGAAACGACTCACCTGTCATCTTGAGAGAATCTCAGCAGAGGCGACCGCTCTGACAGGTTGGCTGAATTAGTCTTTCCTCTGAGAATATTAACCACGCTGAAACTGTGTCTGGAACAAAATACAAAGGAACACAATGAGTTAAAAAAAAAACAAAGCAATGAACTCTGACCCCAGTGGTGAAGCCCCCAGCTGGCACATCCCAGCCGTCACTCACCAGTTAAAGCAGTTTACCAGACCCTTTCTCAGCCTGCAGGTGAGCAGCTGGTGACCTGACACCTGAGGAGATCATTACAGTGTCTGTGCTCACCCTGCTGCTGCCCTGCGTCCCTGAGGATCCTGCAGGCTGCGGCCCTCAGGAGCCTCGCAGCTGGGTCTCACTCACACATGTGCAGCACATATACATTTAAAGCTGCTGTTTTTTAGGATTTATTTACTTTACCCCCCCCCCCCAGCTAATCTGATAATCTTGAGGGGCTTTTACTCTCGGCCTGTCAAAGGGTTTCACTCTCTTCTGCAGCATTTTTGCATTTCTGCTTCGTATTAGTTCTATTTCTTCAAAAGTTTTCAATCGTTTATGAGCATCTTGGTGTTTTGAGACATTTTTTTTTACAGGTGATGATTCAAGGATTCTTAAGGCCTCACTATTGTTGTTCTGCGTTTATCTGGTGAGTCTGGCAGGCGTCGCCAACATGCTGCAGACAGCAGGCGGCTGGATGCTTTGAATCGAGGGGTGTTGGATAAAGGAGTAGATTACATTAGGGAACTCTGCCGCATTAATCCTTTGCAATTCTCTTATACAACTATAAAGAGATTTACCGTGTGTCTACAACTGTTTTCTGCCTTCTTCCTTCCCTGACACGGGTCTGATCCGTCGCCTGGATGTGACTCTGCAGAGGAGGCTCACAAACTGAAGCCAGGTCTTTTCAGGACACACAATAATGACCAACAGGAAATAGGTTATAATTTGCACAACTTATTATTTTTCACCTTTTGCTATTTTACATGCGGCTTTATAATATGATGTTAATTTCTATTTTTGTCATCTTGGCTTTATTAAGATCCTTTATGAAGT
>NW_019449896.1:0-1028 GCF_002814215.2 Seriola lalandi dorsalis | reverse complement strand
GAGAAAAATAAAGGGAATACAGTGACCATTGTGCTCTGGCAGCACGAGAAAAAAAAAGAAAAGTTAAAAACCTTTTAGTTGGAGTGTGACAAGACATTTAAAAACGCCCTGTGTCGTGGCCTGTGCCTTGCATGTCTGGGTCTAACACTGCTATAAAGGCAGGTGTGGGTGTCTGGGAAGGTAAGGTGTTTGCTACTTTAAAACCCATTTGAGCGCCTGCACTGGGAAGCTTTACGCCTCAAAAAAGAAAAACCCTCCCTGCAGTGCATCAATATTGTTAAACAAGCACATAATTTATGATAAGATGTAACAGGATTGGTGCTTAATCAGAATTAAGGGCCACAGTCAGATAGCTGGAGTGCCGTGGCAGACGGGTTTAGAATAAAAAACAGAGATAAGCAACAAAATCTTCAGCATCTTGGTGAGTGTTGAAAAATCGCAAGTCTTCCCTGTGATGACAGGCGGCTACATGCCGCACAATATTCATTTGTTCTGTTGACTTGGCGGCATGTCATGCTCAATGCAGTGATGCCACGAATTCTGGTGTGCAGACTAAACAAGAGACCAAACCCGCCAGAGAAGGCGTAGGTCCGGTTAGCACTGTTTGTTTTGTCCGTTGAACTCTGGTGCGGAGCAAGACTGAAAACAAACCAACCAACCGTGGAATTTTATTGTATTTTTTTAAACTTTATTTTCGTAATTTTTTGTTTTAGTGGAGCACAGATGCACAGGAGAGCTGTGGACGGATCACCAAGGGATAATATAATGCAGCTCACATGTTATCAGTTGGAGAGGAAAACCTTTGATTTACGAAGGGCCTCCCCAGTGCAAACTGATATATCTCTGTAATGAGTATATAATTCAGTGCACTTGCAGGGTGATATTTTTTAAAACTTCTTGACTTAAAGGTCCCTGAAGATTTTGGTCTCTATCTGTGTGTGTCTCGATTCCAGTGCATTTTCATGTCCACCATCTCCCTGGAGATTTTCAGGAGAGTCTCTCGTCTGGTGCTGAAGTAAATCCTCCAT
>NW_019449894.1:0-950 GCF_002814215.2 Seriola lalandi dorsalis | reverse complement strand
TAACGTCTTTTGATGTCGATGAATGATCTCTGATTGGCTGCTTGTTAAAATCCCTTAAAAAGAAGGGTATCCATATGAACAGTTTGTAAAAACAGTTTGCTATAATGCTCCTGTTCATACTGGCTATTTAGGGATCTCTTAACCTGCTCCTAACCTGCTTCCATTATGAGAAAGATGTGGAGCAAATCTACATGTCTATGATTTCTCGAGTTTATTTGAAGGTAGTTTTAAGCTTCTGTCTCAGTCAGTGAAATTAAGTGATATATTACAAAACCTCTTTTGTCTATCTCTTCTTTTAAGGAACTTTCAAATGTACCTAAACTGAAACAAACATCAGCAGCCAAAGATCTGACAGATCATATTTATAGTGTCTGTAAAATTCATATGAGTTTTGTCACTGACAGTGTTGTTCTGACAATAGGAACCATGCTAATCTGGGTTGTTTTGAAGACAATGACAAGACAGTCTGGATGACTTGTTGGTTTATTTCATTCTTTTATGTCTTGTTTTATTTTTGTGTGTTTTGTTTTGTTTTGTACTTAGTAGTCTGACAAAATGTCTCCCATTGTTACTGTTGGTGCTGTAAACTTGATTTACCAGTAATAGTGATAATGATAACAATAATCTTATTATGATTACAGACAGAGGAGAGAACAAAGATAAGACAGTGAAAGAGAGACAGAAATTCGGGCGTTTGTGGGGGCGCCTCTTGGGCTCACCTGGTGGAGTGCGTACCACATGGGCTTAGTCCCACCTGCAGTAAACATGGGTTTGAATCCGACTCGTGGCCCTTTGATGTGTGCCATCCCTGACTTACTCTCTTACGCTAATGTCTGAATAAAGGCAAAAATTCCCCAAAAATTACTAGAGAAGAAAGAAAGAAATTAGAGTGTTTACACCTTTCTCCATATGTGTGTGTGTGTGTGTGTGTGTGTGTGTGTGTGTGTGTG
>NW_019449893.1:0-858 GCF_002814215.2 Seriola lalandi dorsalis | reverse complement strand
GAAGAAGAAGAAGAAGAAGAAGAAGAAGAGGAGGAGGAGGAGGGGAGCGGGGGGGGGGTGGTATTGGATCTGGCAGGCTGGATCAAGGCCCACTGCAGGTCCCACTCCCATCTACCCCCCCTCCACCCACCGCCACACACAGGGCGGCAGCGATAAGGCCCTATCTTTTACAGTCCTACTGTGTGCCAGTGGCGGATATGGAAAGGTAGAGTGCATCTGGAGGAGAGGAGCTACCATCTGCTCCAGATCACCTTCAAGCTGCAGAGACCAGCACTTCTTTTCCCTCCACCTGTCCCTTCCTTAGACCGGCTATGAAGGCCTGACCCCGGGAACATATTCAGCCGGGGTTAACGAAATCTGAAGCAGCAGCAGCAGCAGCAGCAGCATGTGAGTTTGACAGTAACAGTTTTTGCCTGATTTGAATAAAGCTGCTGACAAATACAAAATCTGCAAATTGTGAAATGTAAAGTGTTTCTGCGAGATTTTCATTCACTGAAACATAATTGAAAAACTAACATTATGTAATAAAAAAAAGAAAAATGAATAAACAGACAAAATAAATCAGGTCAACTAAGAAATGTCTGCGTGTGTGTGTGTGTGTGTGTGTCACAGTCACATTATGTGTCTTCCTCACAGGGAAATAGAGCAAGTCCCCACAATGTAAACCATGTTTTAAAGCTCCTCCAGTGTGAAGGTCTGTGTCCATGTGTAGTGTGATTATAGATCAGCTTTAGCTTCTATATTAATACTGTGAAAGTATCAAAGCCTCAGTCCACAGAGAAATGCACACAGCCTGTATTCAGAAACTGAGCCTTAAAACCAGCCGTCAGGACTTCTGGAACTTTGTGATGTCACAAC
>NW_019449892.1:0-1042 GCF_002814215.2 Seriola lalandi dorsalis | reverse complement strand
AAAAAAAAAACGTATCATCATAGCAAAACTTAGAACCCAGTATTTATGGAAAACAACAAAAAAGCAAAAAAAAAAATGCTTATCCACCACAGTATTCTTTTCACGCTTCAGATGAGCTGTTTCCAGTGTCTGTTCCTTTGTTCCTCTTTGGTCTGTGGAAACGATGATTTAGCAAGTTGAAGAAGAAAATGTGCAGATGGCACCACTGCAGAAGTCCCACTTTTTGTTTACTTGCTTGCCTGAACTGCTTTAATTTAGCTCCATCTCAACCCACTGAACAGATGTCAGACACACCTATTATTCTCAGTGGATATGATTATGGTAGAATAATAAGATGCACAGATCTTAATTCAGTTTCATGAAATGACAATAAAAATCCTGTATTTTTTTTTCATATATTGCACATCTGCTGGCTACATACAATCTTTCATGTGATGGAGGATTTATACTCCACCAATCCTCATCTGTGTCTATGTGTGTCCAGGTGCTGTTGGCCTGGTGTGGTTCGTCTTGTGGGCCTTCCTGGTCTTTGACAGTCCAAACACTCACCCACGGATATCAGAGCGGGAGAGACTCTACATCACCACCTCACTCAAGAACGAGGTAAAAACCAGAACCCAGACTATGTGTCCTAAATTAATTATAAAGAATAAAAAAAAGATTTCAGAGGATAGTGTTTGTCATTTATTACTGATGGTAGAGTTAGATTTGTCTGCATTTTTCCCAGAGAGTCATAATCTGAGAATCCAAAAAGATTCTTTAGTGCAGTTTCTTTAAACTATTTCATAAAAACTGTAATGAAATTATTTTGCTATTTTTTCCCTGTTTTCATTTGTTGTTTTTTAAAATATTGTCCTACATTTAGTTAAAGTGTAAGATAATCTACACGCCGCTGTTTGATATTGATAGACAAAAGAAAATACAGGGTTTTCCTTTGAATATATATCTAGTTATTTATTTGTTATGATGGATTTATAGCCCTAATTGCCATTTTGATCTCTGTTTTATTGTCCTTCTCTATTGCCTTGACAGTAGCAGCAGA
>NW_019449891.1:0-920 GCF_002814215.2 Seriola lalandi dorsalis | reverse complement strand
TATTCACCAGGATAAAAAAGAAATGGATGAATTAGAATGGTAGGACTGAAAAGGTACAAGGGAAAGATGAAACAAAGAGAAATACTGAATGATACAAAATACAAGGGATTGATTTTGTACAAGGAGAAAAGTGGGTGATGAGGGGTGAGGGCGGGGGTTGTTATTAATCTTACAGCAGGTGTATTCAAAAGCTTTCCAGCAACTTTGTCATGCACTCTGAAGCTCATCAAGGACAGTTAGGGTCAAGGATGTGAAGCGCCCAGTACTCCCACAATGCCCTTCTGCAGCAGGGTGAAAACACCTCTCTTTTTGGGAACAAGCAGGAAAAAAGAAAAGTTGCAAGAAGCCCCTTTAATTCAAAAAACAGTGCATGCATGTGAGTATATCTGTAGTTTAGAAACAGTTGACTGATCATAAAGTTCTGGAACTCATGATCCATTACAGTGAACCCAAGGACTTAGTTTTATTTCCTGCTTTTCCATTTCGGTCTTTTCTATTTCTTCTTTCTCACGTCAGAAAACTTTTCATTCATTTCAGATGTCACCTTGACTTAAATTTTCTGCCCATGTTCCTAAAACCAATCAGTCCACATCATCTTTGAATATTATGTGTCTCGGTCTTCGCCACCGTGTCCTTCAGCATGATCCAGGTGTTTCTTTCATCTGCTGCCTTTACTCCACCACCACCACCATCTCTCAGACTTTACCTATCTCCCATCTCCATGGGTCTGTAGCACATCTGTTGTTCTACACTTTAAACCCATCTCTCTTTATTGACATAAAGTTGTTATGATCACAAATCGACCAGCACCTTAGGCCTCAAACTGAGATATGTCTTCATTTGATTGATGTAAGTTATGTTTTAATTCTGCAGCATTTAAATCAGCAACTGGTGGTTGCCAGATCATCAAGTCAGGTCTC
>NW_019449890.1:0-1075 GCF_002814215.2 Seriola lalandi dorsalis | reverse complement strand
TCCTCTCTGCAGGCCGGGCATGTGTCTGACTGTATGTCGGGATGGGGCAACAGGTGTTCACGTGTTGTGTTTGTTCTAGAAGTTCAGTTCCAGGTTATTACAACTGCTTGGGTTTATGAGTGGAGATATGACTGTGTTCCAAGACCTCAGCAAAAGACATTACAGCCAAAACTACCAAAGTTGTAATAAACCTAAACTGAGCCACAATAATGTGCTGAGCATGTCTACTGATCTTACTCTGGCAGTAGATGATATTTTCCTGGACTGATTTGAGGGAGGAACGTGTCACAGTCAAACTGCTTCAGGATTCGCGTGACAAACAGTCTCTTGGTCCCCGGGCGCTCCATCAGCTCCTGGTAGCCCAAAGCAATCACAAGAATAAGTAGAGATAGACTCAGGGTGTAGAAGTATGTATGTAAAAGTGTGTGTATGATTCAACATGACCATCACTAACAGCTGCAGCCAGCATGACATAATGACATAATATAATTTATATATATAATGATGATCATTGATTTATTATTTCTATTGTTATTTGTCTTCGTTGGTTCTATTTCTGCAGCCGTTCTCCACGAAAATCAAAGACAAAATTGAAAATTAAATAATGTAAAATTAAAGCAACTGTATAAGTAAAGCAAAATTTTCCAGCGCTGTCAGAACATTTTTACAGATTGTAAAACAGACATAAGGTGTGAGCAGCGGCCACTCCGGCTGCTCCATGCAGTACCTTGTAGAGAGAGCTGCCTCCTATAATCCACACCTGGTCGGCCTGGTCTGCCAGCTCCGACTCCACCAGCCTCAGAGCTGAGCTGAAGTCTGCTGCTAAGTGGTGAGCTCCTGCAGGGGGCGCTCTGGGGGAATATAAGTTATGTGAGGTGATTGTTAAATATGAGCAGTAGTTAATGAGTAGTAACATTCACTTTAGCCCCTGTAGGCCCTACATAAGAGGTTCCTGAGCAGCGTAACATCATTTTCTTCCTAACCTCCAATGGTATCAATCCATGCAGATTTTTTCATTTCTTTGCCCAGATGTCTCTAAGATTTCTGTCTCCAGCCCAACACAATAACAAGAATT
>NW_019449888.1:0-967 GCF_002814215.2 Seriola lalandi dorsalis | reverse complement strand
TGTGAAGAGCAAAATAATCAGAAGAGACAGAATTGGTCAAAACCGAGGCAGTGGGATCAGTGTAAAAAAAAGCTTGACTAGTTAATCAAATTTGGTCCAAATCCAAACCTTCTATGTGTACGGAAAAGATCACAACGCTCACTGCTACACCATTGATTGTAGGTGACACGTTTATGTTCCCTAACAACCCAATGTTTCATTAAATACCTTGCCTCAAACATAATTTAACTTGGTTGTTAGTATTACTTTTACTTGAGCAGGTAAAGCTGGGTAGTGATCCCGCAGATGCTGCATCAAGTTTAATTTGTTAGACCCTTTAGCCACAAGATTTGTGCGGCAGGTTTTGCAGACAGGTGAGCTTCATTACACCCTACAAGGGATCTTCTGGTGGTACTGTTGAGCACAACAGTGTCATCTCCAGAGGGGGCAAGGCGCTGTTTCCGACTGTCACCATAGTGAGAATGTGTCGGTCGCTGTCACGTGAGAAGAAACAATACTGCTGCTTCCCATTGCTGTCGTGAGCAGGGGTGAGCTGGTTACCTGTGAGCATGGTGCAGGCATCCTGATACCATCCAGCTGATTCTCCAGGCAGCGATCTCCCGCTGGCCTGGAAGTGCTGGCTCCATTGGGAATGCCAACTGTGTTTTCTCCCCTGTGGTTCTTTGCTGTAAGTATTTCTTTACTCTTCTTCAGTCGTACCCCACCTCAGAGCATGCTGGGAAATTCCATGCACTTATCCCCAACATGCTACAATATGTTTTCTCTGCCGTCAAACATGGTTTGCTGCCAGGAGAAGGTGGTGGTGATGGTTGCTTGCCAAGAGCTTCAGCCATTGTGGCATTTACAAGACAAGAGGTTAGATCTGTCCTCTGATCAGCACTACTTCTTCATCCTCTCATGCAGAACTGAGGGCAGATTTGATGCCACAGTAACTCACTATTCCAAAGCAGTATGATGGGATGGGACG
>NW_019449887.1:0-953 GCF_002814215.2 Seriola lalandi dorsalis | reverse complement strand
ACTATGACATTTTATGCTTTACTATACTATATTTTTTAACATTTTTATGCATCACTATACTATGACGTTTTTTGAAATATTTTTGCCTTACTATATTATGACGTTCTTATGCTTTACTATACCATGACAATTTTTGACATATTTATGCCTTACTATACTATGCCATTTTTATGCCCTTTTATACAATGATATTTTTTGACATTTTTATGCCTTACTATATTATGACGTATTTTTTAAATATTTATGCCTTACTATTCTATGACACTTTTATGCCTTCGTATACGATGACATTTTTTTACATTTTTATACCTTTCTATACTATGACATTTTATGACAGTTTTATGCCTTACTATACTATGACATTTTATGCCTTACTATACCATGACATTTTTTAACATTTTTATCTCTTACTATACTATGACGTTTTAGACAATTTATGCTAGAGATCAGATCTTATATGTTAATAAACTGTTTGGATGACAGCATTAAATAGCAAATGTCTTTGTTTTGACGGGCAGGCGGAATTGTTGTGTCCCTACCAATGTTGAGACCAAACCTACACCTTTGATTTTAATGCTCAAGTTTTAATCCAAATTTTCACTCTCTTGTACAGTTACTGCTCCATACTGCCAGATAATGTTGATTTTCTCTCTTCAGGTACATTATCCGGTCTGACCCACTGGCACACATGCCAGAGGACGCACAGGTGGGGCAGGCACGCAGCACAAGGAACCAGCAGGACTTTGGCACAGAGACAAGAGACGAGACTCATCTCTGAAACAGAAGAAAAAAACAGCTGTCTATTGTGAATGTGCATTATGTGTCTCTCAGGCTCAGACCAGAAACAATCAGACAGCGCTGAGAGACCTGTTGTTTCCCACTGAGCTGCTACAGGAGGATGCATGAAGAGTGCCTCGTCATCCACCCCAACTCCATTCACATGCCTCTACTAA
>NW_019449886.1:0-943 GCF_002814215.2 Seriola lalandi dorsalis | reverse complement strand
AATAATCAAATTGTGCTCCCCAAGTTAATCAATATCCTACTTCACCGCTGACCTACTCACCATAGTTGTGTGCCCTGGGTTTTCCTGTGCAGTAAGTAGGGGTTAATACCAGTACAGAAACCCAGTACAGTGCAGGCACGTGCTTCAGTGAATTGAGGTGTTGGGATCACATGTATTTTGTCTCAATCAGATGGGTCTGACCCCCATAATTCTAACCCTGATTATTACCAACATTTCAGGTTTGCTCACTTTCAGTTTTACATCCAGCTTCGGTGGTTTAGGATGAACTGTGACTTTGTCAGATCGGATTGCTAATGCTGGATCTCAGCTGTAGTGGAAAATGTAATGGTGAAACCAAGGCTCGAGTCATCACACACAAAGATCCTTTAAAAGCTGAGCTCAGAAAGAGCTCACGATATATGTCTGCTATTACTGAAAAGAAGATCACTGATCCCTTATTCATTAAGTCCCATTATTTTGTTAATGTAAATTGCATGTAAAAATGTAACAAGCTTATAACAGAACTGTAAGGCCAAAATGCATTTATGAGACTTCATTCGAAAGGTAACATCTATGAAAATATGCTCTTTTAGCATAAAACTAAAAACCCAACCTAAACTACATCAGTTCACGCGATTCTTTTGTATTTCTTTGTCCCTGCCTAAGAAAAGTCATATTTGATATAAATAAATAGGATGTACTTCATACAAGAACTATAGAAATCATTATATCAAATCATATCATATCATATCATTATGTCAAAAACAAGCTTTTACACAAATGAAGTTCCTAATGGGTAAATAAAGATGTTTTGAGTTTGAGTAATTATGGGATGGCATTTATCCTTTCCTTCCTAAAAGCTGAAGCGAGACATTGTGAAAGGTGTGCCATGAAGTGAGTGCATAAAAAGGGAAAGAGAGAGACAATGAGAGAGAGAGAGAGA
>NW_019449885.1:0-858 GCF_002814215.2 Seriola lalandi dorsalis | reverse complement strand
CAGGTACTGAGCTAACAGAAACCATGACACAATCCATACAGAGCTTTTCTCAGTGGAATGATGTCTTGCTGTTGTTGCCAAAATCTCAATCATTTGTGTTTTTACCCTTACCCAGGTGAGGAGAAGCTGAACATCTTGGAAATAGTGAAGCCGGTAGAAACAGTAGAAGTGGTGATTGATCCAGATGCAGCAGGAGAGGAGGGTGCTCTGGTGGAGGAGGGTCAGCTGATTGCTGTGGAGAGGTCTGGCCTCTCTGATGAGACGTCAGAACAGGTTACACGCTGGGCTGCAGCACTTGAAGGCTACCGCAAAGAGCAGGTCCGGCTGGGAATTCCATATGGTGAGGAGCCCAAAAATGAAACATCTTACTATGGTGGAAAACAATCCTTAACGTGCTGACTAATAAATGTGGTTGTTCATACATGAGGATTCTCTCTCTCCCCTCAGACCCCGTGCTGTGGTCGGCTGACCAGGTGATCCACTGGGCCGTGTGGGTGATGAAGGAGTTTAACATTGACGAGATGGAAATAGGCAGCATTCACATCCCAGGTCGAGAGCTCTGCGCTTTCAGCCAAGACGAGTTCCTTCAGAAAGTGCCCAATGGAGAGATACTCTGGAGTCACCTGGAACTCTTACGCAAATGTAAGGAGTTGTAGGTTTAATGACAGTTTGGTTTTTACCAATTTGTACAGAAAGAATCAAGTTTGAGCTTTATACAAAATTCAACTTATCCCTTGTATATATTTCAGATGTGTTGGCCAGCCAGGACCAGTCTGGAGGGGACGCCACAGTCACTATTGATCAACGTAAGTGTTCTAGTGAAATATCTGCCAAAATGTTAAACTTTTATACTTAACA
>NW_019449884.1:0-1335 GCF_002814215.2 Seriola lalandi dorsalis | reverse complement strand
CTATCTGTCTCTCTCTCTGTCTCTCTTTCTCTCTCTCTCTGCCTCTCTCTCTCTCTCCCTCTCCCTCTCTTATGATGTATACAGTATATACCTGTACATGTTATATTGCCATACATGGTGTTTCCTGTTTCTGCTGACGTGATCTACCCAATATAAACTATCTGTTATATAAACCAGTGTAACTCTTGGTGCGTCACACATTTGTTTCCTGTTTTCTGCTGACATTGTGTTTCAGGCGGAGGAAAGGGTTAACAGGTTAATGGGTTTTTCCACTGAGGGGGGGTTGAAATGGGGGTTAATGGGTTTTAAGGTGTGGCAGCCTTCACCATAAAGGATCTGAGGTGGTCGATCCATCAGCAGGTAATCAGCAGAGCGGCCTTGAACCAACAGGAGCTGTTAGCCACTCTGCTGGAAGCTGATTGGACAGAGAAGGGAACACAACCTGTGACCAGGTGAGAGCTGAGTTCATGTCCGTCTGTCCTGACGAAACAGAAAGTGATGGGGTTCAAAACTGAGTGCGTGGAATACACAGTAGAAGAAGCGCTATAGGTGTTTAACATGAGCAGACTGACACCTGACACCTGACCACTGACACCTGACACCGGGCCCCTGACCACTGACACCTGACCACTGACACCTGACACCGGGCCCCTGACCACTGACACCTGACACCGGGCCCCTGACCACTGACACCTGACCACTGACACCTGACCACTGACACCTGACCCCTGACCCCTTGCAACTGACACTTGACCACTGTCACCTGACCCCTTCCAACTGACACCTGACCCCTGACCCCTTGCAACTGACACCTGACACCTGATCACTTCCAACTGACACCTGACCACTGACACCTGACACCTGACCACTGACACCTGACCCCTGAACTCATCCAGATTACAGACGAAGGATTGACCCATAGATATAATGAGGAAACATTTTCGGCTCCTAATGAAAATTCCACCTTAAATCGTATGCTCTGTCTGGGTTTTATATTTCTGCTTTAACAGACGCGTGACAAAGAGTTTCATTGGATCACAGGACATCACATGACCTGCAGTTCCACCTGTGGCCACTACATCTGTATCTCTGCAACAGGGAGGAGCTTCACTTCACTCCACAAATATTTCACACTAATCAGAAATAAAAAATAGAATACAAGTAAACAAACATAATAAAAGTGATGGGGGAAATGGGGCTAGAGGTCCAGTCACTAATAACAACAACAATATAATGCCTCAATCCTAAAAGCCTAAAAAGGAAAAACATCTGTCCCATCAGTCGATATATTAATTTAATAGGCAAGATACACAATCAGGAATAAATGGTAGATAG
>NW_019449883.1:0-885 GCF_002814215.2 Seriola lalandi dorsalis | reverse complement strand
AATATTCACATGGAAACAAGTATCATCATTTTCAGCAGAGTAGTTGTGTTGTTCACTCACAGATTGTACATTTCATCCAGACTTTTAATCGCTTCTTCTTTTCTGTAGTTTCTCCACTCGCTGGGAATTTTTCCTTTTCCCTGGAATTTTAATTCATAGTGGTCTTCCAGTTGTTTTTGAAATCGACACACGAACCATTTCCAGTATGTGAGTTTGGACTCATCAGGAGTGATCTTCCACGCAGCAAACTTATCCCCACCTTTTGGGTACTGTTTATAAGGAATCCTTTCATCTGAGTCATGACGGGGGTAAAAAGTTTTATCACTTGCAACATTTGTTGTGCAGAAATTAATATCCAGTTCCACTGTGCCTCTATAGTGCCATCCTTTAATCCCAGCGGACCGATGAAAAGGGACTCTGTGCTTTTCAGGACTGTGATCTTCCATGGTGTTGGTGCAAAGAGCTGCACAGAATGGACACGTTACCCAGCAGCACTTGCACAGCTGATCGATGAGGATTTGATCAGGCTTCTCTCTGAACTCATTCATCTCATTCAGTGAGAGGTTGTTCATCTCCTTCATGATGGGTTCAAGGATTTTCTCTATCTCTTCTTTAAGAAACTCAAAACTGTTTATGTCTCTGAAGTTTTCAGGACAAATGGCATCAAATGTCAGATCATCTCTCAGAGAACTGGTAAATTCCTCCAGCCACATGTCTGTGTCTCCTCTCTGGGTTTTGACTTTCTCTGTTGCAGTAAATAAAGCCTGACTCACATGTTGTTTGATGTCTTCAACATTTTTCTTGAGTATATCCCGAGCTTTATCTTTGTGTGATGTGAAGATGTATTTCTCTACTTCCTCTTTTATAAAACTCTCCACATGTTTC
>NW_019449882.1:0-1030 GCF_002814215.2 Seriola lalandi dorsalis | reverse complement strand
TAAAAAAGTATTATAAGTCCTGTGATTGATTATAGATTAGATCCAGCTCGATCCACAAAAGGATGGAAACTAACGGCACTAAACAGGAAGGTTGAGCAATTAATCAACATTTAATCAAAATCACAAAACCTGCAGGAGCATAAATGATTCTGGTAATAAAGAACTAACAAACATCAGGATGGTCCTCGAAATAATCAAACGAATGAGTCGTTCTGTTTGAGGAGTGGGAAACTTGCTTTTCACAAACTCATAAATCCCTCAGGATCAGCTGAGATGAAAGAATGTACAGGAAGACATCGCTGCACGAATCTGAACCCGACTTGACGGATCACAATCTCTGCAGCTTCTTCAGAATCTGTTGCAGGAGAACAAATTGGCCCCAAGCAGCCACTTACTGTAGTAAATGTTCTATTAGACAGACAACCACATAATCCCTGAGATCCACGTTCTGAATTCAATCCTGAGCTGCAACTAAAGTCCAGACAGATTCAGTGAAAAGCTTCTTCAGTCTGAGCTCACACTCCATCTTGACGCCTCGTTACAGGTTTATAGTAAAATCAAGAGAAACGTGTTTATTTGACCTACAGTTAAAGTTAAAGAGCGATAGATTTGAATTAATTTCTTTTATCTTGTCAAGATTAATTAGTAAATAAATCATTATAAATGATTTGGTGTTCTTAAGCCGTTCTGCTCGGTGCCTGACAGCGACGCCTGATCTTTTCTCCTCTGGTCGGCAGAGACGGAAGAAGGCTGCACCTGTTGTTTCCACAGGTGAGATCCATTCAACCAGCATCTCATCTCCTCTGCTGCTGATCTCATTACGGGTCGCAGCCACGAGTTATAACTCCAGTCAGCTGGAAACACTGAAAGCACCCGCTTAAGATTCAACAAGAGATTTGAAACTATGTGGATTAAATAAACAGATTTTAATCAAATGTTTTCCACCAGTGTTGGAAACAAGGAGATGAACAGTTGTTGTTAAAAAAATCTTTCTATGAGGAATAACAATTATTTCATTATATAAACACAA
>NW_019449881.1:0-845 GCF_002814215.2 Seriola lalandi dorsalis | reverse complement strand
CGGCTTTTTGTCCGTATCATCATGAAAAAAAGGGATGTTTAGTGTAAGTTGCATCATTTCAATTAATAAAAACATTTCCACTGAGACAAAAAGAAATGATCTCTCATTCCACTCTGCCATTTACACACTCCTTTGTCCTTGTTGGAAAGTATTTCAAAGAGTACTGTTGCTGGCTACGTCTAGTTTTTTCTTCATCAATGGCTTATAGACAGCTACGACTACAGTATACTAATCGGACTAGTAGGGCTGCAGCAAAAAGAGCTACACCTTCACCTCCAGAGAAAACAATTGCCCCAGTGAGCAGTTAAATCTTAAGTTATTATATCACAATACATCAACCATTTTTCACACAAGTTGCTGATAAAATACACATTGGAGGATTGCAATTTATTCACCATAGTTTTCTTACATCACTTCAGACAGTTTAAACTTGACAACTTGTGTTTTTGCAAATCATGTCATCACTTCACTAATCACTGGCTCAGATAAGTAATGTCACATACTTAAGAATACAGTTTCACTCCCCCTTGATAAAAATACCAAAGAACTAAAGATTGCAAGCTTCACGCTGTTGTTTACTGACACCTTGCTGTTGGAGTTGATTCTGGTTTCTGTAGGTAACTTTGGTATCTAAATCACATATGACCAATCACGCGCACATGTTACATAAAAAAATTAAAAGTACAATGAGTAATGTCTGTTGTAAGTTATCAACTAGATGAATCTGTCTAGAAACTCTGAATAGTTAAAATGTGAGGACGTCCTTTGGACAGACTTTTTAGAGCATGACAGGGACGTGGTTTCTCCAGAAACGGCCCAAGCATGCCAAGAGACTACAGTTAAAA
>NW_019449880.1:0-944 GCF_002814215.2 Seriola lalandi dorsalis | reverse complement strand
TGTCACTTTAAGACACTTAAAACTGACAAAATGTCGGTGTGAAAGTCCTGACAAAAAAGACCAGACATCATTCTACTGGTTTCAGGAGAATCATCAAATAATTCTGTGACTTTGAAAAAGAAAATGTTGTGCATGAAGTAAAAATTACATTCGCAGCTTGGAGCCTTAATAAGTGTTAAATATTGTATATTTACAAACTGAAAAACCTTCTACAATTTCAAACAGAATTCACAACTCCAAAACAAACGTTATAAAAGAAAGTTTAGCTCATGTCACAGAGTGTTTGAATTTTCTGAGGGATAACTTTTATAAATGACTCCTATTTAACTCAAAATGTCACATTTCCAAACAAACACTGTTGATTTTACTTCACAGCATCCGATAAAATAGGAATCTAGAAAGGAATTCAAGCATCTATAGAATGAATTGGCTTCATTCTAATTATAGTAGGTTGTTCACTTTATGATTCACTGGGTCGGACTGATGACAGGGAACATCCTGTTAGCTGACATTTCTCAACAATAAGTCATCAACAACCAAACTGTAAAACCTCACCTCTTCCTCATCACAACAGCAGCTGTATCATCCCTGCACCGTACCACTGAGATCCTCCTGTTAATGACCAGACCACACCCCCTCACCTCTCACCCGTATCATCCCCGTCAGATACGGACTGTTTGTCTGATCCCGCAGGTTAAAGTGCTGCTGCTGAATCCTGTTTGTCACAGGCCGCTGTGACTCTGGCGTAACAGTTATCGTTTACTCTCCGCTGAGTGACGCAAAGGATTGGACAATAGACAACAAACACAGCAGCTACACACCAACATGTTTGTGTTCACACTGGACTTTAACTGGTGTGTTAGTGGACTGTTGAGTTTGCAAGCTGCTGCAGTTATTGTAAACAATTTCACATACCTTTGAAAATAGAGTTTAATATTATGGGA
>NW_019449879.1:0-1044 GCF_002814215.2 Seriola lalandi dorsalis | reverse complement strand
ACCATCCTGTCATGTGGAGTTTTCTGCTCGGCTCAGCGGCGTCACGTTGAGCGTCACTGAGTTCAAACATGTCGCTCTGCAGCTGAACAAACACAGGAGGAGGTCTGAGACCAGACCTGAACCCAGACCAGTTCACTTCAGGACGGAAACCAGGTTCCTCGGGAGCAGATCCTCATGCAGCTGAATGATTCAGTGATCCGACTCAATCATTAATCAATCATTTATCAATCAGGATGAAAGTTGCATAATGAGGTCACTTCCTGTGTCAGCTATCAGTCAGACAGTGGGCGGGTCACATGAAGGTTCTGAAGGTTCCTATTCTGGTTCTAGCTGCAGGTCAGTTACTAAGAACACTGATGGTCTGACAGGAAGTGACACGTTCAGAGACCACAGCCCTCAGACATGTGACAGACCTGGACCTGGATCAGGACCTGGACTTGGACTTGGACCTGGACCTGGATCAGGACCTGGACCTGGACCTGGACCTGGACCTGGATCAGTCTGTGTCTGTGTAGCTCAGTAAAGTTGAATCAGTCCTCTGTGATTGAAGCTGACGTCTCTCTCTGCTGGACACTGGTCCTCATTTGACCAATCACATCAGTCGGAGCTCCTGATGTCAGACAGCTGCACCTGTCCTCTGACCCGTTACTAACACAGTTAGCCCACAGTCAGCTTTTTGTCCCTGCAAGGCCTCCGTACCCCCGGCCTGTCCTCAGAGTGCTCTGCTCCAACTCCTGTGTGGTGACATGAAACACCTCAGTAACTGAAAGATCATTTTTCATCTTGATGAAGTTTTATCACTTTAATCCAGAAACACTTACATCGAGACAGTGTCCTTCCTGTGTCCCTCATGTCTCTGAGGATCTTTGGTGGAGACAGTTTGTACTCATCAGACTAGACCGGACCAGACCAGGTCAGACCGGACCGGACCAGTGGACCTGTCCTTTAATCAGCTGAGGTCACAGTGTGAATGTGTTTCCTGGTTTAAACGTGTTGAATTGAAACACGTGAGTTTGTCTTCAGAGCTGCGAGTTCAGACGTGTA
>NW_019449878.1:0-845 GCF_002814215.2 Seriola lalandi dorsalis | reverse complement strand
CTGAAAATCCCTTTTCATCCATCTTCATTTTATTTTCTGTTCCAGTGTCTTCTTCCCTTATAGTGTTCAGATTTCAACACTGTGAGGTACTACAACTCTGCGCAATGTAGCAAATCTGATGCATTTGCAACACAAATAAAAATATGAAAATAAAGCATGTTAATATGAAATCACAATGAAATTGTGCAATTGTACTGTTCTGATTCAGTAAAATGTACAGTTGCTTGAAGAGGCATTCTAGCAATACAGTTGGGGAAGTCACGGGAGACGGATAAAAAAAAAAAAGAATGGTCAGAATTGATGCTGCAGAGGATGAGATATCCTGACTTTCATTAGTATGTGTCACGCTCCCAAAACTCAGGATTCTACATCCCATAATGCAACAAGGATGTTTCATAAGACACCACTGCCTCTTATATGTCCACTTCAAACCCCACAACTCATGTCTGTAATGCAGACTCTGTTCAAAATGTTGAATCTGGTGTGAAATTGGTGGAGTGCCCCCTTAATGATATGGTTGCACAGACCTCTATTCAATCAGTCATTACATGCATGAACACTATGGGTTTCCCAGCATGAAGTTAACCTGTTTTGTCATAAAACAACCTACTGGATGAAACAGGGATGTGAATTTTGTAAATTGAATAAACCATAACATTTGATACAACTAAACCTCACACTGTATAGAAATTATTTCACCCAAAACGACTGTCACACACCAAATAATCACAACCTCATTTGGCCATTAACAGTTAAAGTATTAGCTATTTCACCTGATGTCACCTGGCCAGAGTGCAGTTTAATATTATCTGTCACTATGGCAACACCACACAGTGCTTTGAGAG
>NW_019449877.1:0-855 GCF_002814215.2 Seriola lalandi dorsalis | reverse complement strand
GATGCAAAGACTGATAATGATGCGGTGGGATGATGTGAGAGACGAGAGGTGGCAGCGAGGAGGAGGATGAGCACAGTGATAGCTCTCTCACGCTCTCATGCTTTTCATTTTAATGTTGCTTGTAGTGGTTCTATGTAGAGATGTTATCATCACTACTGCAAAGATCATCATCATCGCCACTGTGGAAGAGTTCAAACACATCTGGAATACTCACAAGGGTTAGAGGATAAAACACCTCTCACCGTACGCCCCTGCAAAGGTGTACAAGTCATCGTTAACACTATGGATGTGAAGTTACACACACCAGAACACACAGCACATAAGATAATGCCAGTTCCTGGTCAACAGACATGACAGAATATATAATGTACAAAGTATAGTCTTTATATAAAAATACTCTAAGTCCCAATATCAAAAAGAGCTTTAATTATATGTTTTTTTCTAAATAATAAACATGCACAAAAAAGCAAGTAAACTTTATTCATAGAGCAATTTTCGAGTTACAAGGTGCTGCACAGTAAAAACATTTCTGAAGATTTTAGAAATGCATAGTTAAAAACAGATAACAACATCAATAAAATAAAATAAAAATAATAGAAACAATAAGTTTACACAGAGGGTGATCACACATTACAGGATTACGTGATAAAGTGCACATGAAAGAGGTGAGTTTTTAGCAGCTTCTTAAAACTGTCTAGGGGAAGACTGTTCCAGAGGGTGGGGGCCACAACTGTTAAGGCGCGGCCATCTTTAAGGTTTTGAGCCGAGATCTCGGGAGGGCAAGAAGGCGCTTGGTCAGTGGACCTCAGAGGACTCAGATGGTGCTGGACCGTGTAATGCTTTATGGGTGATTAA
>NW_019449876.1:0-965 GCF_002814215.2 Seriola lalandi dorsalis | reverse complement strand
TACAGCCTAACAAAGTAATTGACACCTGCTGGTGGCTGCATTCCCATGTGTGCACGCCATGAAAACACGCCCCCGGAAGTAGACCTCAAAGAGAGAGTGGTTAGTAGAGGTTCCCAAAATAAAAGCACAACATAACACAAATAAACTTCCTGTATTAGTCAATGTGTATTGTTTTTCACCTTAGTGAGGGGGATGCTTGCGAGCTCCCTCACAATGCCTCAGTATAATATAATGTTTTTATGACGTTTTATGCCTTACTATACTATGTCTTTTTAATGCCTTACTATAATATGACTTATTATGTCTTACTATACTGACACTTTTCATGACATTTTATGTCTTACTATAGTATTACTATAATATGACTTTCTATGCTTAATTCACTGTGACTTTTTATGTCTTATTATACTTTCACCTTTGATGACTTTTTTATGCATTACTATACTATGACGTTTTTTGAGGTATAAAAAGTCATAGTATAGTAACTTATAAAAACATAATTGTATAGTAAGGTATAATAACGTTATAGTATAATAAGGCATAAAAACGTCATAGTATAGTAAGGTATAAAAGGTCATTGTATATTTAGGCATTAAACGTCATGTTCTAATGTGGCAAAAAACATGTAAGCATAGTAAAGTACAATATCATCATAGTATATTAAGGTATAAAAAGTTATATTATAGTAAAGCATAAAAACATCATATTATACTAAGGTATAATAACGTCATTGTGTAATAAGCCATAAAAACCTCATAGTATTTTATAGTATAAAAACAGTCAAGGACATTTTCCTACCATCCATATGCAAACCTACGCCCTTGATATATACATATATTCCATATATGGAAATTCAACACATGTACATATATTACACCGGCTAATGGGCATTCGTAAATTTAAATTCAGATCTTGTTCATAAACTGTTGATGGCATTAAAAAGCCAATCTCTTTGCTTTGGAGGG
>NW_019449875.1:0-916 GCF_002814215.2 Seriola lalandi dorsalis | reverse complement strand
TAACCCAACACTGGAGGTTTGTTGATGGGAGTCCCTGATAAACAGACAGAGAAAGTTTTAAAAAAGGAACAATTCAAACAGAATCAGTAACTTCTCTTAAATCACTTCTTAAAACTCATCTTTATAGACTTTTTATTGTCTTTTTAATCGTCTGTTTATCGTCTCCGTGTCGCCCTTTTATTGCTTTCACTGTGCGTTTTTATGCAGCATCTGCTCCCTCCAATTGTCCTTGTTTATACTGAAGCACATTATTTGTCTCTGTAACTCGACCTTATCGCCGTCCTGCTTCTCATTCATTTGTCAAAGCACGTTGTGAACTGTGTTTTTAAAAAGGTGCTATAGAAATAAAATTATTATTATTATTATTATTGTTATAAAACCAAGAA
Source organism: Seriola lalandi dorsalis (assembly GCF_002814215.2). Lineage (NCBI taxonomy): Eukaryota > Metazoa > Chordata > Actinopteri > Carangiformes > Carangidae > Seriola > Seriola lalandi. Next base: position 530 of record NW_019449875.1, on the reverse strand, counting down.
GAACCACATCCTCTCCTAAACACCGTCATGAAACGTGATATCACTCATCACATCCATCCTCCGACGCTGACCTCCACCACACCGTCCCTGCGACCACCGTCACACAGGTCACAGCGACTCAGCGTCTCCGGTTCACCGCACAAACTTCGGGTAAATGTTATTCCAGCTGTCCGACACGTCGCCGCCCACCAGCGACGATGGGACATTTGTTCTGATGATATGTCTCATGAAACAACTCGAGGACGACACACCCAAACCTTCCTGTGTCCAAACTCTGTGTCGCTTCATACGAGGGGAATCTGCCTCGTTTATATAATGAGTCATGACGAGTCTCCAAATTGAGAAACAGATTCATTTTTAAACGGATCACTTTAAACAAATATTTACGTTTTTCTTCTGTACTCCGCTGCTCAGGAAGCCGCTCCACGCTCTCATTGTTTTTAACGTCAACAATAAAGGCTGAAAAAAATTGATTCTCAGATTCAAATTGATCTTCACTTGAATAATCCAATATCGATTCATAAAATCCA
>NW_019449874.1:0-845 GCF_002814215.2 Seriola lalandi dorsalis | reverse complement strand
ACAGGATGTGGGGGAATCATGATGAAGTCAGTAGGTAGAGTGTGGGCCACCGGCGGACTAATGAAAGCTGAACACCGATGATGTGAGTCAGATTTGGAATCGGTTTGGATGCGGATGTATGCCTTGAGGCCAGGCGCCCACTGTCCTCTGTGGTTCTCTGTGTCACCTCATGATGATTTACCCCGAGTTGATGTGACTGCATACACACCAAAGCCAAGAAGCCCTCTCTGTGCTTTTCATCACCTCTGTCTGATATTCCAGTCATTCCAGCATGCCTCCCAAACCCAGGTGAGAAGGGCAGTCTCCCACTGTGCTACAGACCATCCAGGGCATTCATGTTCTCTCTGCTGTTTCCTCCTACGAGGCAAAATGACTGACTTTTTTTTAGAGGTTGTATGTACAAAAAAAAAAAGAAAAAAGTTGACCCACTGAGCAGCCCTGTTCGTTCAGCATCCTCTTTCCTAATCTGGTGCAAATGGCTGTCAGCCATTTCCTCTTATCATGTAAATGCACAAAACACAAGAGTTTTATGACAAAAATCCATATTTTGTAGCTCTAAGCTGATACAAAACAAAATAAGTATGTGAGCTAGCATAGCTCACATACTTATTTTGTTTTGTAGTGATGCACATAGAGAATGGCTTGTCTTGATTAAAACTATGTTTACTTTATTTGGGTATAAGAAAAACCAAGGAATGCTGAATTGCTTGAAAATAGCTATTTTTTTCCTCTCAAATAAACCCCTCGCAAGGTTTACTGGGCTTTCTTTTGCTTTGTGCACAACATTGCTTCTTTGCTCCGTTGTGTATCCAAAGTCTGACCTGATGTTCCACCTATCATAACTA
>NW_019449873.1:0-852 GCF_002814215.2 Seriola lalandi dorsalis | reverse complement strand
CACACACACACACACACACACAGAATCTAAATTGCACATGTACTAAGCTCATTCAATCCCAAACCACATTCCCCACCCCATCAAATCTAATGGAGCACTGGGTTCCTGCTGGTTTCGGGGCTGGAAATGGATTTTATAGCTGGAAATTGGAGGTGGTTGAGGAGCTGAAACATATAGAGGCTTCGCACTGGCATTTAGTAACTACGTCTGGCACCGTCATTAAGAGTACAGGACACAGAACTTACAGAGTGTTCTTTATTTGTCTGCAGCCAGGTTTGCAATGAACCCCGTCACAGTGTTGGCACCATAGAGTTTACGAGCTAGATGTTCGACGAGCAAAACAAGAATCAGTCATTTGTACTTGATACACATCAGTGAACCTACGATACAGAAGTGCTCACTGTGCTCCCTCCATGGCTAACACATTTAGCAAAGAAACAGACGTTAACATGTAACCTCTCTCTCGTGTGCAGGATCTCTGGGGTGATTATGGGTTGAAGTAGAATGTCATACATGCAAAAATGTTCTGCATATCTGAACCACGCCTAAACGAAATTATGCATCTACAAGGACTTTAAAATGACTAATCTGCAGGGCGTAGCGCTCCTGTAGCTGTGTCCCAACTCAGGGGCCGCATCCTTCAGAGGACGCCATCTACTAAAGCTGCAGTTCCTTCATAGTCGTCGCAGACCGCGAAGGCTGAACCGCAATGACACGGTCTGGCCTGCGGTGGATTTTTCACTTCGCATGACCAGCTGTGCCAACCCTTACCGTTGCGTCGCAAAGCACAGCTCCCGTCGCCTAGCAACCTTGAGAACACGTGACTTTTTCTTACATTCAACAGTGTAATCC
>NW_019449872.1:0-805 GCF_002814215.2 Seriola lalandi dorsalis | reverse complement strand
CCTTACTCTGCATCAACGCATGTTCATTGTAGAAGTTTTGTGTTTATAGGAGCATGTGTGTGCAGAGTCAGCAGATTTGGACTCATTTGTGTATGGCTTGTCCATAATGTTTATATGTTATATCAATAATATCCGTAGTTTATAGTCCGTGGTGTCCTGAGGCTTTTTCAGGATCTCTCAGTGCAGTCTCTGTCGCCTGCACAGGCCACCATCCCCTTTGCCGAAAAATCAACCATTGTCATTTGCCGCATCTCAGGCTCTGAGCCTGTAGGAATGACACAGATCGATGGTTCTCTCCCATCAGTGTCTCCAGTCTGCCAGATGGCTGGTGGGCTTCAGTCTCCTGACATTCATCAGTGTCTTGCAGTCAGATGTTCCCACAGCAGTGCTCTGACCCTGGGACTGGTCCAGCAGACTATAGTCTCTCTTACTCTGTCATGGGGGCTATGAGGGCTTGGTGTAATGATGCCACCAAATGAGGTGCCATCGCCTGGGAGCAGTTGGAAATTTGGCCAATATGGCACAGCTTTCCCATACAGCTGTGCAACTCTTTCCCTCTAGTTGGTGTGGTGAATGCATTTCATGGCTGGGGAAAAATGTGTGGCCTAATGCAGATATACCAAGTTCATGTGTCCAAGTATTTTCAAGGCTTGCACAAACCCCACTAAGCAATTACAGTTTGTGGTCTCTGCTGCCTCTTAGCCTCACTTGCATCACCCCTCCCAAATATTATCACCATGGGAATCATAGGTGTGTAATACAACAAAATATAACAGTGTCCTTGTGTTCTGGCTAGAGTGTTTTT
>NW_019449871.1:0-921 GCF_002814215.2 Seriola lalandi dorsalis | reverse complement strand
TGGATAAGGAGACTGCCCTTCATCAGGACGATCATCTGCCTACAGCAGCTGCACTGCCGAAATGCCTGTGAGCAAGACACTAGCTGCAGGGGTGCTGCAGTCGTTAAATCAGTGGTTCGCACTGGAGTACGGACCAGAGATGACCCTGATCTCATACAAGAACAACAATTTGTCATGAAACATTTTTACAGGTTTGTTTGAAACAATTTGCCCTCCTCAATTCTCTCATGGTTTATTTTTATGGTAATAATACATTCTTTTAATATATTTCTCATATGTATGTATTATTAGTAGCATAACATTTACTCAAGTACAGCTTTGAGGTACTTGTACTTAACTTCAGAATTTCCATTTTCTTCTACTTTGATTCAGATCAATAATACAGAATATAATAGAAAATATAATCAACAAATACATTATGAAATTTAACCAGGAAAAGTGTAATTGAGATCAAAAGCTCTTAAATAAGGATGTCCTGGATAAAACAGGCAGCAGCAACCTTAACAGGGTTGCAGACATACTTATAACAATTAACAATGAAAATAAAGACTCATTAAATATCATAATAAAATAACATTCATCAAATGTTCATCACAAGTCATCAATATCAAGGGTCAAAAAGGGGCAACATGAATCGGTCAAAACATCTACCGGCCTTCAAGTCATTTAAAATTGCTTCAGATGCACCCAGAGAGACCAGCTCCCTAAGATTCAGATATTTCCAGACATTCCCTTTCTCTTTATATAGGCTACTCTGCAGCATGTAAAGTAGGCCTAATTAAAATTAGCCCAACCTTTACCAGCTGCAAGTTAAAGTGATGTTCACACTAATTCATCACTAATTATAATCTAATAATATAATATACAGTACATTGTTCTGAAATGGGCCATTCTGCGAAATTAGTATATTTTGGTGCTGAC
>NW_019449870.1:0-1070 GCF_002814215.2 Seriola lalandi dorsalis | reverse complement strand
AGCGGCCTGCACGGTTTAAAGAAGTTGTAAGTAACCTGCTCACTTCATCAAATGACAGCAGCAAATAGCAAAGAAGCTCCTGAGTAAGTTCCAGAGGTTTTCACCAGAGTGAGAAAAGGTGTCGTTATCTGTGTACTATGCCTGCAGCTAATTATTTTTTCCATTATTGATTAATCTCGTGGTTATTTTTTCAATTAATCAATTCATTGATGACTGAAAAGATGACATTTTCAGATGTCTTGTTTTTGTTTTTTGTGTGAAAACCCAAAAACCTTCAGCTTACAATGATATAGGAGAAAGAAAACCTCCAAATCCTCAAATCTGAGAAGCAGACGCAACAAATTTTTCTTAAAACATGATACAATTAATTTGTGTGGATCAGGTTTCTCAGTGAGAACTTGATATCCTCCCTCAGTCCCGGTGTGTTCAGGGATCTGCATGAACTAGAGTGGCTGTGAGTAACACACACACACACACACACACACACACACACACCAACTCTTCCTTTGATAAGTATAAAAAAACAAGCGATAAAAGTTTGGTCAAATTATTGCATGTAATGTAATATTATTGTATATTTTTGTTTGTTCGTTTGTTGGTTTGTTTTTTGTGGCAGGGTTTTGGATCACAACCCACTGAGCATCTTGTCCCAGGACACGTTCATTGGGCTCCAGTCGCTCATGTATCTGTGAGTCGCATCATTTATTCTTCAACATCATTATCGTCTCTATTGAAATGAGGGATGTATGAGATTTCTGTTGTGCATGTATCTGTGTAGTTACAGTTTGAAGAAAATGAGAATACGGGAAAATAAACGTTTTAGTCAGACCACAGAGATACATCTGTTAGTTTTTAAATATACTATAACATTTTAAAATGAAATGAAATCCTCAGTTTTCTTTTCCTTTATTTTTTGTTTTCCTCCAAATGATCAGATGAGAACAAGAGCTTGTCAAATGTGTTCCTGATCATACCCTGTTAATAATTTGTGTAGCTAAATTACACACCTCATTTCATGCTCAGTCACGTCTCTGTGTTATGATGGTGATCAAGTATTGTGCGAGTCAGTG
>NW_019449869.1:0-849 GCF_002814215.2 Seriola lalandi dorsalis | reverse complement strand
CAAACTAACCACAGCTGACTCACTGGAAGAGATGAGATTGCCTTGTGCATTTTTACTGTTTTCTAATGTGTTATATAATAGTTAGTTGCAGCCCTATTAAAGCTAGGTCTTAAATGTCTTTCCAGAGTCATGGACGTATAACTTGTATTTTTGCCATTATTGAACAGTCTGATATACACATTGTATACCAGGAAAGAGTCATGCTACATCTTAGTTAAATTTGATTTGAATGGATTTGCATTAAAAGAGCCTGATAGCACAATGAAACATTTTGTTTCATTGTGTACCCCAACTAAGTAAAAACTGGGTTTCTCATTTACAACGTGTTTAAAGAAATACCTTAATTTCCACAACACTGGTACCAAAAGTTCTGTATTTCATGATGTACTAGTTTAGAATGCAGTCACCACTCTATAGTTTGTCCACCAGAGTGTATTAATAAGTCAACTTTTCAACTGTAAAATGTCCTTCCCATTATATTTTTTGGGTGCAGTTTAAATCAACAAATTTAAGATGACATTATCTAAAAGGTTAATTTGTGTTACATATTACAAGGAAGCTAATAAGTGGTTGAAATATCGTTTTTTTTCTTAACTCTCAAATATCAATATCTTCAACTTTATGTTTATTGAGCAACATTTTCATACATATCACACATTTCAGATGTTACACAATCTCTTTTTCCCTTTTATATTTTGCTTTTAAAAAAGAAAAGGAAACAATAGCAGTAGTGAATAAAAACAACAAGATGTAAAATAAGCCATTCTTTTCTACAAACAGCCAGTTCGTGTTTAGAATCTGTTTGGTTACCCAATAAAAGACAAACAAAAAACAAACAAAAAGACCACA
>NW_019449868.1:0-1241 GCF_002814215.2 Seriola lalandi dorsalis | reverse complement strand
ACCACTATTGAAAGCTAGTCTTTCTGGGATGATGCTCTGTGGACAAAGTTCTTTGTGAATGCAGTGCATCAGTTTGTTTATAGGCAACAAAATAAAGCCCTTCATGAAAAGACCATCCTACCTACACTGAAACACAGTGGAGGTTCTCTCATGCTGTGGGGCTGCTTTACTGCCTCTGATACTCCAGGCGTCGAATGTATCAAAAGGAATGATGAAATCTGAAGATTACAGAGGCATTTTAGAGCGAAAATGTGTTACCCAATGTCAGAAAACTAGATTTGAAGCAAAGCTATTTCGGTCTCTATTTCGCAGGACAACGACCCGACGCTCACATCCAGCAGCACAAAAGAATTGGTTGAAAGGGAAAAGCAATGAATCCTGACCTAAATCCCACTGAGAACCGTTTGAGAGAGCTGGAATGTGCCATCGCAAAAAGGAGCTTGAAATCAAAGCGCCGGAAGAATGGCACAACCTACCTGCAGACAGGTGTTGGCTACAAGAAGCGTTTAGAGGCTGTAATTGTTGCCAAAGGTTTTGCAGGCAAATAATAGTAAAGGGCAATACTTGTGTCTGGGGTACATTTTGTGTTTTTTATTATTTCACTGTTATACAAGTTAGTTTTTTTTGTTTTGTCCGGTAACTTTGGACTTTTTAGTGAAATATTCTGGTTATACAAAATTGATTCATTTACATTTATGTCTGAACATATTCAGAATTACGTACTTGAAATTCAGGGGTCTTAATCATTTTGGCCATGACTGTGCAAGACTGTAGTTTTCCTCAACAAAGATAAACAAAGATAAATGCTATCATGTATTCTACATGGCTCTCCCTTGTTTTGAACTTGAACTTTTCCTGTAATTACATCACCTTGTTCTGCAATGGAGTGTAGAATTAGCACCAATGCCACATACTCACAACGGCAGTGGATGGAAATGCACATTAATTAGCATTTTCTTTTACCAATGTTCTGGGAATTTGATTAAAGTACATTTGGATGGAAACTTTACTAACACTAAACCTCTCAGTAAATTGCCAGACCATGACAATGAGCAGAATATTAATTTTGCACTAAGCGTATGTCCATCCATCCATTCAACCATTCATTATCCATAGGGCTTATCCTTATAGGGTCGCAGGGGGGGAGGGAGCCAATCCCAGTTGACATTGGGTGAGGGTGGGGTACACCCTGTCCAGGTCGCTAGTCCATCCCAGGGCTGACAAGTAGAGACAAACACTCA
>NW_019449867.1:0-800 GCF_002814215.2 Seriola lalandi dorsalis | reverse complement strand
TCAGACAAACTATTTTAAATCCCACATTTCCAACCTTCATTGACACGAAAAAATGTAGAGACTTTTGTCCTGTATCACCCAGTTTTGGTCTCATTCTGAACTCTTTTACGGTTTTTGAGGCCTTCCCCCCTAAGTGCGGAGAAAGCTGTCCAAAGCTCCCATAGACGCCCATGTTAAACTGAGATCTGAAGCTCTTGCCCTCAACAAAGTTGAGGGGAGTTTCAAAACTGTGATAAAACCTCAACCGTAAACTGTAGGTAAGCATATAAGATATCAATGTCTTTATTGAAGCCTTGGGTCGGCTGTGGTGAGGTGATCTTTTCAACAGGACTTGTAATTTTCCCTCTGATATCCCATTTACTAACACAAGATTCATCTTAAAAGCTGTTGTCTGCATAGGGAGACAGAGGGGATTGTGTGTGCTTGTTTCTGTCCTCCACTTGGTGACCACAGTCACCATAGCAACCAGTGTCTCAGCAGGTGCTACTGACAGTTACTGGGGAGAAATGGGCAAAGCTGACTCTCGTCTCGTCTCGTCGTCTCCCGCTTATCCGGATCCGGGTCGCGGGGGCAGCAGCCTCAGCAAAGAGGTCCAGACGGCCCTCTCCCCAGCCACTTCCACCAGTTCCTCCGGGAGAATCCCGAGGCGTTCCAAGACCAGCCGAGAGATATAATCTCTCCAGCGTGTCCTTGGTCGGCCCCCGAGGCCTCCTCCCGGTGGGACATGCCCGAAACACCTCCCCGGGGAGGCGTCCAGGAGGCATCCTCACCAGATGCCCGAACCACCTCAACTGGCTCCT
>NW_019449866.1:0-896 GCF_002814215.2 Seriola lalandi dorsalis | reverse complement strand
CTGTCTGATCGTTTCAGACCAGATGCTCTCCTGCATGGCTACTTTCTCATACAAAGACTAAAATAAATATGTGGATGGACTGTTTTCTATTTGAACCCACGATGCTACAATATTGTGTATTTTGCCTTTACTTATAAACTCTACTATTGCGTTGAAGAGAACATAGGTGACACATTCATCAGCCGAAACATAGCAAAGCTCTAACTGGATGACCAGAAAGATATAAACCCTTTATTCCTATGATGAAAAGCTGCAGAGAGCCACGATGCAGCATCAGATAGTTGATATGTTTATAGAGCGAGTTGCTTGTATTTCTTCAGCAGTCTTGTGCTCGTGTTGAGTTTTGCTCAATAATTCAGCGGCACCTCTATGTATAGTGGTTCATGAAAACAGGACTGTATCAATAATTCACTGGTATCTCATTTAAAAATAGTCAACAACACAATGTGAGATGTGGATGCTTTAGGAGTACGGTAAGGGTGAGGGGAAGAAGATGGAAGAGTGTGATGGCAATGGACAGATAAGCCAGGCTAGAGGAATGATGAAACATAAAATGTGACTGAAACTATGTTCATATTGGAAGTCCAAGACCAACCAATTTTGCATGTGACTGGTGACAAGAAAAAGTGATTCTGATATTAAACTTCCATTTCAAAATGTGTCTTTAGAGTTTATCACTACTACTGCAGACTACGAAATATGTCTTCTTTTAGAATTTAGGTATTTTCCCTCTATCTCCTATCTTATGTACCTGTGTTCCATCTTATTCCCAATGTCCAGCTCCATATCACAAAGGCATGGAAATAGCAAAAGAACAGATAATGCTAACTGCTGCTCCCCCTTGCAATTTCCCTGCTTGGCATTTCCCTCAGCTAAATGATGGATGACCTCCCATT
>NW_019449865.1:0-957 GCF_002814215.2 Seriola lalandi dorsalis | reverse complement strand
GCCAATGCAAAATACACCATGTGCCATTTATTTCTAGAGTCAAAATAAAACCCACCGTGTGACTGGTTTTTTTCTTTTCTTTTTTTTCTGTGTTTGAGTTTGAGGTGCTTAATAGATTCTTAATGTGCAAAGGATTGTAGCGTATCAGACGGGCTGGGAGCTACTGGCGTGACAACGGCAACAGTGGGACGGATGGCTTGGCTCAACACCTGGAGAAGGGTTTGTGTTTGTGTGTGTGACACAGAGAGAGAGAGAGAGTGTGTGTGTGTGTGTGTGCATGTGTGTGTGATGACTCAGGCAGTGATAAAGCAATAAACCAACCACAGTCACTGGCAGGGCAGCCAAATGCTTATATGGGCAGGAGAAGAATGGAGCTGTTGTATCACAGCAGGGGAAGTCCGCTCTACGCAGTTCATCTGCTCCCTGAAGGCACCATTTTATTTTCATTTTTGTTGGACTTTTATTTCAACAAACCATTACATTTTACTGACTATTGAACTACAGCCTCACAGGTCTGCGCATACACTTACAAACAACACTTAACAGTAGTTGGCAGCATCTTGCCTCTCATGAATCTGTAGTTCTGGGGGAGTGTTGGCTTGAGAACACATGCTCTGCTCCGACTGGACAGTTGTTTTCTGTTGTATCCACCAATAATCTGATTTGCTTCCGCTGGTCATTTTTTCTTTTTATGTCGTAGAGAATCTGAAAGCCAGAGACTGTGACGATCAGCTTCCTTTTTGTTTAAAGTTGTAATCTGTAACTTTTCTGCATTAAAATGTCTAAAAATGACTAGACCTATGTTATATAAGTATATATATATATTGTTTTGTACTTACATTATCCCAAATGTTTACAACAATTCTCCAACCAGAGAAATCTGTGATTTTAAATCATGGCAACAGTCACATTGCCTATGCGCATGTGTTGTTCCTTGTGGTCGCCTGCCAGAAGCTC
>NW_019449864.1:0-936 GCF_002814215.2 Seriola lalandi dorsalis | reverse complement strand
TAATGAGTGTTGAGTGTGTCGCACCTTCATCCTCAGCGTGCAGCTGCTCACTGGGATCATTTCTCCTTCAGTCATGTTGAACCACAGAGTCGCTGAGATGAAACCGACTTCGTCCTGGTTCTGCAGGTCTGGACTCTGTGTTAAATCCACCACCACCACAGAGACCAGCCGGTCCCTGCAGACCCCCCCCCTGACATCGGCCTGAGTCGGCGGGGGTCTGGAGGATCCGCCCAGCCTGGACAGCTTCACCCACTCCTGGTTGAACAGGCCGAGCCGCAGAAGCAGCTGTTTGCTCACAAACACACAGCTGTCCACGTCCACAGCTGCTCCCTGCTGACCTTTGACCCCGACCCATCGCTGAGTGTTCACCACCCGGACGTCCACCCTGCACTCCAGCGCCTGCAGGATGCCCGAGAACCCCGAGCCCAGCAGCTTCCTGTTGTCGAGAAGAGACCGCCCCCCTCCTAGGCCGTCGGCGTAGTGAGCAAAGTCTGACACGCACAGTCTGAACGGTCTGCAGGGCGGGGGGGCGCCAGGGGGGTCCACCGAGTCCCAGCAGTCCGTCAGAACCAAAGAGGTGTCGGCCGTGATCCGCCCCTGTGTTACAGGACTGCACTCCAACACCAACAGGTCCAACAGCTGCTGCTGCACCCGACAACACCAACAAGAGAAAACACCTTATGGACCAGGACCTGGACCAGGACCTGGACCAGGACCAGGTCTGAGCACAGAGCAGCGGTCGTGTTCTCAGGATGAACCACATGAAATATTAAATGTGACAGACTTTTGGGAGAAAATTAGCTGCAGCAGTTTTAATAAATGACAAACTGAATAAATTAAGTATTAATTAAGTATTATTAATGAATTTAAATATACATTTTTTTAACCATTAAAAATGAAGAGAAGAAACTCACTCGCTGCAGCTTCTGGAATGTG
>NW_019449863.1:0-1039 GCF_002814215.2 Seriola lalandi dorsalis | reverse complement strand
GTGTAGGATGGAGTTAATTGCTGCAGGATGTTGTTCTAGTTTTCCTATCCACATTCAGATTGGGAAAGGTTAATCTAGACGCCAACACATGGATTAATCATTTGTGATTCTTTAAAATATGGTTCCTTTGTGTCTGTATGTTCTAGAAAGAGTCACCAGGGGGAATCCTTGCTCCATCTACTCCACTGAACCCGAATCTAAATAAATAAAGAGAGAAGGAATGAGAATATGAGGGGAAAAGACAGACGTCATGGCACATGTAGATGTGATCTGGAGCAAGAATTGTGGCGGGAAATAGAAGAGACAAGAAGAAGCATAAGAGTGGACTGCACATCTTTTTGCCTCTGAATATAATTATTATTTTCTGAATAAACATTGCAGTAGGTTTCCCTTGAAATATAAGCTCGAGTGGCTACAGCAGGCAACGTAAACTAAACACTGAATTCATCGAACAACACTAAGAGTCTACAGCTGTGTTCACATCTCTCTAAGACTGTGCTTAGGCACAGCTAAATGCTAATACCAGCATGCTACCAATGATACCGATAACGTAGGTGCTACAGAGTCAGTCAGGTGATCATCAGGAGGGTTCATCCTCTGGGGGCCATGAATGTCTGCATACAATTTCACATCACAGTTTCTTTTTTCAGTCGCTAAATATTCTCAGAACTGCTTCTTCTCCCTCTCAGTTGTTCTTCCTTCACAAACATCTTGCCAACGTGTTTTTCTGCAGCTCAGCCTCTGAACAAAGCTGCTGTAATAGTTCCAGGACTCTTATCCTGCTTATCGACTTTCAATATTGAAAAGAACGGGGTAAATATTTACCCACTGTTAGATGTGTGACTGGCTTTGGAATTACACAAGACCAACGGCGACGCTGTAGGTGGACCGCAGGAGGAACCTGGAGCATATTGAGCAGTTGAACTAAAACTGAAATATTCCCAAATGACTCTGAAAATTAAAATTAAATCTCTTAACGCTCTGTACGCAACTCCAAAGCGGACTGTTTGATGAGAAGAACCGTTCAAGACCAAACGAG
>NW_019449862.1:0-1212 GCF_002814215.2 Seriola lalandi dorsalis | reverse complement strand
ATAGCTGCTGTTCAGTATAATATGTGCAGTCCCTGCATGAATACATAAACATATAATTTAAGTCTTTATATTATTGATTATCATTCAGGGCTTTTTTAATTTGTAAGATTAAAAACAGATAATAATAACAATTATCAACCTATTTCAGACTTTCAAAGGCTAAATGCATTGGAAATGACTCATGCCTCTACCAAAGAATGGTTCACTCATTGGACAATACAGTGTAAAACACACACACACAAAATGTTAATACAAGCTGCAAAGTAGTGCTTATTTTCTTAATTGTAACTTGTTAGATTGAATACAATGGCCATGTCAAGTTCAAATCTGAACTTTTAAAGAATATGGGTTGTTTGAAATCAAAGAGAATGGGATTCAGACTTTAAAACCACAACTAAAGCTAAAAAGCACTGTCCTCAGATATTATAAGGTGAAAATGAACTGTCACTGATGTCTGACAGGGTATGGATAGAGCCGGATCCATTACATTAACACATAAAAGGCAACATTTTCCGCAAGATCTCTGTTAAAGAGAACACTGGACTGCATCTGTAAAATAGAACTATATATGTCAGAGAGGGATATCACTTTGAACACCATCCACACAACCCCACACACAAGCTGACCTGGTATGGAGCATTTTATGTCGTTAGGAGTGAAGCGCACTGCGGTTATGCCAAATGGGCTTTTCTTCACTCCTGTTGTCCTCTTCAGCAGCTCCAGGGAACAGCGTGGGTCATTATATACACCAACAGGGGGCGACACTTCTTTCACCAAGCTGAACCTCTAAAGGAGGAGATGAGAGGGAATGAGACGGACAAAGGTTTGCATGAGAGAAGACAGAGATGAGGGAGGAGAGCGAGTTAGAAAAAAAATGCATCTGAAATTTTACAATTTAATGATTAATAGCTCTTTCTGTTGATCCAACTGAGATCAGCACTGTTTTAAAATAACAAATAATCCATTTATTTTGTCTACTCAGTGCCCATCTGGAACACAACAACAAATCCAGCTGTGAATATCTGCTTTGTCCACAGGAACAAAAAATGATGGCACACCATGTCTCCACACTGTCAGAGATACCAAGCAGAGACAGAACTTGACCAAATACAGACATAGACAACATGACTGAAAGTCTGTAACCATGCCATCTGCACCACTGACTGCTCCTTACACACCAGAAAGCTAAATTAATGGATGCAGCAATTTAGA
>NW_019449861.1:0-980 GCF_002814215.2 Seriola lalandi dorsalis | reverse complement strand
TGTCATATTTTAAAGCCTGTCAGTGTCGTATTAAGAGTGGCATATCCCTTCAGCGATTACTGTTGCAGCAGTAGACTAAGTGGAAGCACTGTGTCCCATGTGATATATTGGTCAGTTGGGGTGTGATAACAGAAATATGTATGTTACATAAAAGGGTGTCCATGTAGCCGTGCACACGCGACATGGCAGTTCTTTGACAGTCTGACCATGTTGGTGTTATGCTCCATGCTGTTCATCCATTCTGCCATAGCAAGGTTTCTTCAAACCTGTGAAGTTCGCTGATAAAATTAGCACAGTAAATTAGCACTGATGACTCACTCATTATCAGCTTTGTGTGTGTTGGCAGGAGGTGGGATGTTGTGGGCTCCCCTGCTCGTTCAGGTCTTCTATTTACAGCAACCTAAAGGCTGTAAACAAATAAAATATATATGTGAAGATTCAGTTTGTTTTCATGATGAACAGAAGGTTTGTGGTCAGATTATTCTCCGCTGCTCTTGACATCTAGTTGGGCTTTAAACCATGTGTTTGCTGTATTTATCAAACTGCTGCAAAGCGAAATCTGGATACTGAGAAAAACCTTTTGACTTCTACAGCAGAAATATGAATTTTTTTTTTTTCTTTTCACCTCTGAAATAAGAAACTACTATTATGGTCTCTGGTAGTGTTTTAAGAGAGGAAAGTCTTGTGTTGTTGCATGATGGTTTTGATGGGAGTTGAACAGCCTCTTTTCATTTCCAGTATAAACAAAAATACTGAAGTTCAGATGCAGTATTCCTGCAACAGCAGCACTTAAAGTGATAGTTTGGGTTATTTGACATGGGGTTAGTCAGTGTGTTACCTGCAGTGGATTCAGATCGGTGCGCTCTCAGTTTACAGAAACAGACGAGCAGTGAGCTGAGTGACAGTGCTCTGGACAGGGTGAGCAGAAAAAACACTTGCCAACCAAGAAGCAAATATCAGTTGAAGTGTAAGCTTTAAAT
>NW_019449860.1:0-971 GCF_002814215.2 Seriola lalandi dorsalis | reverse complement strand
ACCTCTCCTCAGGGTCCACTTAAGTCACTTAAACACGTAGTTAGTAAATATTGCTACATATTGGAAAATGGCCCTCATACACTAAATTTCAAACTCCACCCAGGTATTTTTACAGGACTTCTTCCAGTCTACATGATCTCTTACTGAGGTCAGACCCGCCCACTCTCTGTCTCTGGTTCCTAGTGGAAATTTCCTTGTCACAACTGTAAACACTGTGTGTAACTCATTCACCCAGCCGGAGTCTGGTGCTGACATCAGGGTCAGGGGCGGAATCACACGTAACACTAAATATGTGGTTTACCTGTTAGAATGAACTTTAATTTACTTTATGTTAAAAACAAAGTTAAAATGTGAAGTGTCGGATTCATAATCATGTTTATAAATCATCAGTGTCTGGGTAGTTTAATAGTCTAATACTCTATAGTACCTGGACACTGACACTGTGAATCCTCTGTGCATTATGATTGCACTACATGTCATAATTTGCATTTTAAACCTAAGACTTGAACTACTTTTAGACTTTACCAACACTGTTTTATCTATTCATTGCATCTATTTATTATTAGCACTATTTTTGTTTTTCTCACTACGTTTCTCAGGGAGACAATGACAATAAGAAACTGGACTGGACTTCAGAAGGAGGTGTGTACTGAATACACTCCAATGGTACCTGCATTCCAGATGAATGAATGAGGAGGGTTCCTTTGCTTGTTTGTTATGAAGTGAAGTGATAGTAATATGTAAGTAATATTCTTGTTTCTGAACTGTGTCAGGTGTCAGTGACCTCCATCATGTGGATGTGGCCCCCCCTGCTGGGACAGACCTGTCATGACAGCTGGAGATCTTTCACCGAGGAACACGTCCTCCAACCTGAACAGTCATACAGGTCGTTCATCCTCCCTAGAGCGGCAGGCAAACCAGACATTCGTCGTCATGGTTACAGTAATAAACACACAGAGATTATGGAATGG
>NW_019449859.1:0-997 GCF_002814215.2 Seriola lalandi dorsalis | reverse complement strand
ATGTATTTGTACAGATCATGTGATGCAGTTTAAATAAAAGTTTGACAGCAGCTGCACATTTATAAAAAACTTCAGATCCATCAAGTTTCTGCTCAGACACTGAAGCACATGAGTCAAATAGGCTTTAATTCTTTTTAAATTCATGTATAGTTTTCCAGGTTGTGATGAGATGTCTCTTAATTTGTAGAAATAATTTTGCAGCATATAAGATTTAGGGAAAGTAGAAATAATGTAAATATCTCATGTCAACATATTCTCTCTCTGATGCACAGAGTTTTTCAATCTGATAGAAACTGAACATTGACATTTATGAACCCACCTCCAGACAGGAACTGGATGGACCAATCAGCTTGCTCGATGCTGAAGTCCGTCTCACATGTCTCAGTCTGTGTGAGTTCACTGCAGCAGTCGCTCCCAGTCTAACTCCACCTGACACAGCGACACCGAGCCGCCGTAGGTCCACACCCAGAACCCTGGGTACAGAGGCTCAGTGAAGGTGGAGGTGAAGGTGTGGAGGTGGACCATGGCGTCCTGAGAGACACCGTAGAAGGACAGAGATCCGGTGGACCAGTTCAGGTACACCCCAACTCTGTGGGTGAAGGGTTGAGGTGAGGAGGACCTGAACCTCTTGTTGTTGTGACAGGGCGTGTAGCTTCCTTCAGAGCACTCCAGACTCCAGGACCACTTGTTGTGTCCGAGCAGACAGCTCTCCGCATCTCCATCTCTGGAAATGCTATTTGAGGTGACGCCAACATCGGCACCGCCGCTCCACTCCACCTCCCAGTACACTGAGTCTAGCAGCCCCTCCCTGCACAGGACCTGAGGGCAGCGCTCGAACCGGTCCGGGTGGTCCAAGGATCGACAGTCCGACCACATGCGAGTCGCCTTCCTGTTGCAGTCGGTCAGGTGGAGCTCTGAGTTGGCAGTGCTAGGGTCAAAGGTCAAATAACAGGCAACTGAGGGGGAGACACAAAGGAACAAGATCAGTTGATCAACT
>NW_019449858.1:0-885 GCF_002814215.2 Seriola lalandi dorsalis | reverse complement strand
TACACTGACAAAACAGAAATTGCTATTATTGGCCCCAGCTTTCTGCACCCACAACTTCAGTCATCTCTTGCTCTTCCTTACAATTATTCTGAGCTCTCTGGAAGCAAACTTGGTGTAAAATTTGACTCCCACTTCATCTTCAGAGTGATGTTTCTACCATCTATGCAGCATTGCCACGATTGGTTCAATTTTGAGTTTTACTGATACAGAGTCCACCATGAGCGTGTTCAGGCACTGATGTTTTATTTTTGTTCTTACACAAGCCGCGCCGAAGGAACAAACCTAGTGAATCAATAATTTCTTCAGAAACAGTCCAAACAAAGAACAGTAAAAAGAACTTCTATGTATGTGTTTATATCAAAAACTGTTGACTTTCTACGAAGCAATGCTAGATGATTCCTTGTGATGAACAGTATTTGTGTGTCAGGTGTGACAGTGCGTAAAGGACAACAAGAGATTGAGGTTCATGCCCCTGTTGTCATTTCCAACGCTGGCATCTTCAACACCTTCCAGAAGTTTCTGCCTCAGCAAGTACAGGACAAACCAGGTAACGCAGTGTGTGTTGTCAGTTGACTGCAGACACTGAACAGTGCATTGTAGTCTTATGTCATTTGCTGTCTTTTTCCACTGAATGTTACCTGTAACGTGCCTTTGTGTTTGTAGAGATCAAGTCATTGACGGGTATGGTTCGTCACGGTATGGGTTCCTTCTTGGTCTTTGTTGGTCTGGATGGAACCAAAGAGGAGTTAGGGATTGTTTCTACCAACTTCTGGATGTACAAAGACAACGACTTGGATTCATTGTAGGTTTCTTTATATCTTTTTTTTCCTTCTTCACCTTGTATCCTTGTAGTTTTGATCTCACTTCCATTGCTCTGTTCTATTG
>NW_019449857.1:0-935 GCF_002814215.2 Seriola lalandi dorsalis | reverse complement strand
GTTGTCTTGAGAGAAGACTAGAGCCCTCCGCATAGACCTACTGGATCGGCATGATGTCATGGCGACAATGTTTTTCTTGTTTTGCAACTGCAAGAAATTGACAATGGGGAAACACCAATATTCGCCAAAATGTTTCCTCTGATTTTCTCTGATGGATTAGCTGACTGACACACACACTGAGGGCTCAGTGTCCCTGCACTGCCCCAAGCATTCATGAGTGTATTGCATATTGCATGTTGCACATGCGATGCTCCAAATGGACGCAGGTTACACGAGGCGCCCATCATGCGCACACAAACACGTATTAAAAGGAAGCATAGGCTATCGCCTGAAGAAGCAAGACCAATGATCGAGTCTGATTAAGGAGTGAGCAGATGCAGCAAGGAACAAGATTGAGTGACTGTGCTGAATTAGGACCAAGACAAGAGTGAGATCAATGCCAGTTTGAGAGAGAGAAGAACTATAGGCTCAAAAGAGAGACTGAGTCAAGACTAATGGTGCCTATTGTCTGTGGGATAACGACTATCTTAAAACTTCATTGCATGCTACACTTTGTGAGATGGGTTTAACAGTGGTTTCAGACCTAATGTGCAAGGGTGGATGTAAAGTTTCAGATGAGGAGCAGCACATAATACTTCAGTGCAGCTAACTAAAATGCTATTTAATATAGTAGAATGTTATTTTCCAACGCTAACCTTACACTGTTTTGTTTTTATTTTTTTTTCTGTTGTGTTTCTGATTCTTTACTCACTTTTTTAAAGTCACAGGACTGGAGAGTAAAATTATTGCCACCATATCTTTTGCATACCATCAATGACAAAATCCTGGTGGGCGCATGTTGCGGTGGTCAGTATGTACAAAATTCAATCTAGTCGAAAACTTGCCGCTAAACTTGGCAAACATTCAGCATAGCTGAATTTAGTGCTTGCCGCAAT
>NW_019449856.1:0-986 GCF_002814215.2 Seriola lalandi dorsalis | reverse complement strand
TCGGTGAAGTGAGAGTTTGCAGGATCAGGAAATCCCACTTCTTATCACTTCTCTGGGAGAAGTGTTCCCCAATTCAAAACTGTGGCTGAAGAGAGCGCCCACTTTAAATCCACAGAGGAAGGTCTGAGCTCAAGCTGAGCTAAAATTTGTCGTCAAACTGCAAATGTCACATTCTGTAAATTGTATCATTCACTTTCGGCTGTTCAGTCACGATGGCTGCTGTGTTATAGCGCCCTCCACTGGCAAAGCGGGAAAAATAAAAGTCATTCACCTGCTTCCTGCGGTGTTGACATGAGGAGTGACGCACAGTCTGTGTCTCTGATCATCGTGTCTCTCCATGCCCGTGTAATCTCGCTTTGTGTTTTTGTTAAACAGGCTTTGTCTCATTATCGTTATCAATAAAAATGTAAATTAAAATGAAGCAACATCTGATGCAGAAACTGCAGTTATGTCTCCAGCCTTGGTGTGTTTACCTGTGTTGGGAGAGCAGAGGACTGAGGGACATGCCTGAGGTAAGAGCTGATTGTGGAGCAGCTGTGAAGCCCACGGGAAGCTGGGAAAGCTCATGAAATCTTTATCAAGGACATTTGCTGCGAAAAGCCACCTCGGGCTAATTAGCCTCAACTCTCAACAGAGAAAGAGAGCAAAGAGGAAAAAAAAGGCGGCAGATGAATAAATCATAGGAGCCACATGTTCATGTAAGTTGAAATGATGAATGATATGTGCTGGGGTCGTTACTCCTTTATGCGCCGATTTTTAAGTGTCCTGTCAGCAAAAGGATGAACACTGTTTAAACAGTGAATTATATCACTACTCTAGCTTATTTAGTTCAGTCAGAAATGGGCCAGTGGTATTTAAACACACAGTCTGTAACCTCTGACAGTTCAAGGATTAAAAAATGTTTGCTGCAGGGTGTTAACCAGTCAAATCACTTATGTGCGCAGGAGAACAGTGTCAGTATTTCCGACAGGACGCGAAGGCAGCAG
>NW_019449855.1:0-1024 GCF_002814215.2 Seriola lalandi dorsalis | reverse complement strand
TCTGTCCTCGGTCTGTCTGTCTGTCTTCGGTCTGTCCTCGGTCTGTCTGTCTGTCCTCAATCTGTCGTCAGTCTGTCTGTCTATCCTTGGTCTGTCCTCGATCTGTCCTCGGTCTGTCCACGATCTGTCGTCTGTCTGTCCTCGGTCTGTCCTCTGTCTGTCGTCAGTCTGTCCTCGGTCTGTCGTCAGTCTGTCCTCGGTCTGTCCTCGGTCTGTCCTCGATCTGTCCTCTGTCTGTCGTCAGTCTGTCCTTGGTCTGTCTTCGATCTGTCCTATGTCTGTCCTCAGTCTGTCTGTCTGTCCTCGGTCTGTCCTCTGTCTGTCGTCAGTCTGTCCTCGGTCTGTCCTCGGTCTGTCCTCGATCTGTCCTGTCTGTCGTCAGTCTGTCCTTGGTCTGTCTTCGATCTGTCCTATGTCTGTCCTCAGTCTGTCTGTCTGTCCTCGGTCTGTCCTCTGTCTGTCCTCAGTCTTTCTGTCCTCTGTGTGTCGTCAGTCTGTCCTCTATCTGTCCTAGGTCTGTCTGTTGTCAGTCTGTCCTTGGTCTGTCCTCTGTCTGTCCTCGGTCAGTCTGTCCTCTGTCTGTCCTCGATCTGTCCTCTGTATGTCGTCAGTCTGTCCTCGGTCTGTCCTCTGTCTGTCCATGGTCTGTCGTCAGTCTGTCCCGTCTGTCCTCTGTCTGTCCTCTGTCTCTCCTCTGTCTGTCCTCTGTCTGTCTGTCTGTCTCTACTGTAACACTACATTAACAAAGTAAAAGAGTGAGAAACAGATGTGATGCTGAACAGACCTTAAAGGACATTTGAACAAAAATCATACATTCCTTAACAGACGATGAAGAAAGAGAGAAAGAGGGATGAATGGATGAAAACCGAGGACAGTGAGAATGGGTTTAGTGTTTTATAAGGTTTCAGAGGAGTCTTTAGAATGTGCTAGTTATATCGTAAAGAAGTAAACACTATAAATTTGATAAATGAGTATCATAGTGCTTGTCCCTCCAGGGGGAGGCGCTCTCCTCGGGGTCGGCGTG
>NW_019449854.1:0-1090 GCF_002814215.2 Seriola lalandi dorsalis | reverse complement strand
CAGGTTAGTGCTGCGGGAGGGACGAGGCTTTTAACTGTTGCTACCTGTTACCCGTTTGTGTGTCTCAGCAGGATTACGCAGAAAGTATTGAACCAATTAGCACCAAAAGGTGGAGGGATGGGGCATAGACCAGAGAAAAACTCTTTAAATTTTAATGCTGCTCTGGTTAAAGGGACGGATCCAGGAATTTCTTTTTTTAACTTGTCTTAAACAGAGATGGGGCATTTTTTGATTTCATGTTTTGGCAATTTCTCCGGAAATAATGTTTGGACCTTAATGTAAAAGCTCAGACATTATAAAGATGTTGAGAGCTATGACTTTGTATAATCTGGTGCAGATCCAGATATTAGTCTGGGTCTGACAGACATGTAGGATTGTTAAGACTTGGTGGAGGTATGCGCTCTGCTGAGTGTCATTCTAGTTTAGCATTGTATCATATCATACAGTTTTTAATCATTGTTGGTAAATTGTGTTAACATATTGTAATTGGTTTGTCTGTATCTGTCTCTCTCAGTGTCTCCACCTTCAGAGTGCCCCATGCATCAAGCTCAGCCTGCGAAGGGTAGGTCCTTCATACTTAGGTCAATGTCACGTGGGGCTGTTACATGATATGCCTGTTAATGATGAATTATTCAGCACCACTTTGACAAATACATTTCCGCTGACTTATAAATTAGTTTATTATAATTTGTTGGCCTAAAAATAATTGACTTAAAGATTTCCTGTGCTGTATTTGATTTGTTACAGTGGCTGCTGCTACTGCTCCCTGCTGTTGCCTCATCATTGTTACACAAGTTTAGCACAATTTGCTTCCTCTTGACTGCATTGCTTTATATTTTTTGTATATTGATTGTTGTAATGCTGAGCCTCAATCAGGTGTTCATGTCTCCTGTAGCGTCTCCTCCGTCAGAGTGTCCGATGCACAAAGCAGAAGCAGGTCCAGCCCACCAGGACCGGGCCTATGAGTTTGTGGAGTGTCCCATGAAAGCTGCAGCGGGCATGAGTGACATCGACCCTGCGAACATGGTACATGCACCACGTTAGTGTAGGGAGTGGGCGCTGTGTGGACGGAGGAAGGAGTGAGGGGGGG
>NW_019449853.1:0-1287 GCF_002814215.2 Seriola lalandi dorsalis | reverse complement strand
AAAGTGGTGTAGTTTAATGGACGACATAGACCACCAGCACTTACTGGATGTCCACATTATTAGTGGTAAAGTGCTCCTTTAATGTATTCAGTAAAGATGTTTGCTTCTGTTCTCCTGCCACCTTCTGCACTCATTGTGTTCCAGCCCGGGTTCACCCATCTTTAAACACATTGCACAATGATGAAGCTGTATGTACATTACATTGTAGTAGATTACAAAAAAGTATTATCGAAACACTACTTGCTTTTATTTTCTTAGCAGAACTTGATAATTATGTTATTAATTATTAAGTTTCATCACTGCAAAACTGGAATTACAAATCCTAGCTCACAGTAAAGTTCATATCTTAAAATTTCCATAAGTTTCATTAACAGTTAAGTACCACATGATGCCACATGATCAGAGAACTTCCAGTGCTCTTCACACGACTGCTGAGTAGCAGGATGCACAGTGATAGTTTATTTCATAATTTAATGAATGCAGCAAAACATAGTGTAGTGTTTTATAAAAAATCTAATTGCTGAATTAATAGTGTTTCTACGTAAGTAAGGAACTAGATAACATAGAGTTCAAGTTCTTTCTGTGGAATAGATTTTGATATGTTCATATTAAAAAAATAATCAGACAAAATTGTATGAGTTATCTTGAGTAATCAACATGTCATCACTATGCCATAGCACAGAATTAATACTTATCTTCGAAGGGGAGAGTGGTGTGATGTGGATGAAGCGATTTTCACCTCCCAAAAATGTCCTCCCAAAATCTGGTCCTGCCAGATGCCACCGTTTGCCTGCAGTCATGTTATGGCAAGTCAATATCTCACAAGGACAAATAGGAAACATTAAAGATGTCAGATTCTGCACTGATAGATGACCTCATCACCCACAATTTAATGCAATATAGTACCAGAATGGGGATCCATTTGGCCATAATTTGGTTAAGATGAAATTAACTTCCATCACCATCCGCAGATGTCCAGCAGATGTTTATATTAAATCTCAAGGGGCAGAGAAAATGTGTATGGGAAACAAATTTGACAATGATTTCTTAACAGAGGATTAGAGAACACTTATAATGTTTGTCCACAACTATTGTCCTGCATGCCTCTCTTTCTCTACAATGAGGTGAAGAACGTTGACACATGCTCTCTCCGTCCCTAAATATTGCACTTGCTATGGATTAGCAACAGGCGGCAGTTTGGTATTTTTTGCCATTTTAACATCAGGCCTGAGAGTTTGAGACTGCAGGGAAAACGGTGTATGATACATCTATGTAAAGGAGAGCTTT
>NW_019449852.1:0-801 GCF_002814215.2 Seriola lalandi dorsalis | reverse complement strand
AAAAAAATAACATTTTGAGCATTTTAACTAAAGACCAATGTATGAATTAAAAAAAAGTACCCAATGAAACAAATCTATTTCTAATCGCGACAAAGTATTCAATTTATGCCTGCAAACACATTACCCCAGAGCATGCTGGGACACTCCACCCACATCCCGAATAAAAACTCCAGGAACACAAAGTTACGAGTCCAGTTTACTTACGTGAACTTAGTTTCATACCTTCTTCAGGCAAAAACAGTACATTACTCACATTACACGAGTTGAATCAACAGGATAGTGAGAAATAAGTAAACTACACTAATGTAATTCAAGTCAGCACAGGTATTACTTTTTACAGTGTAGCCGGCTCTGATCATTTCTGAACACGTGTCTAAGCGATGTTTGTTTCTGTTGTTTCAGCACTCCCAAAGCTCTGTGTAACATACAAGTATCTCAGGTTGCTTGTGGGAGCCAGCATTCAGTTGCCCTGACCAAAGGTACAGTAACATCTACATTAAACTACTGCTAATATACAAGCTCGACAACGTGATTGTAAAAGTCCAACAGTGCCTTAGATGATTGTCCAAGTCATAATGATAATTATAATGATGGTGATTTCCCCACAGATGGTCAGGTGTACACATGGGGTCAGGATTCCAGGGGCCAGCTGGGTCTGGGGAAGGTGAAGACCGACGCCAACTCACCCCAACTCCTCCGGTCTCTGTCAGCAATCCCCCTGGTTCAGGTCGCTGCAGGGGGAGAGCAGAGCTTCGCCCTCTCTGTCTCTGGAGGTGTGTTCGGCTGGGGCAGAAACGACCG
>NW_019449851.1:0-1063 GCF_002814215.2 Seriola lalandi dorsalis | reverse complement strand
TGTGTGTGTGTGAGACAAACATAGATCCTTTTCATGCCTCCTTGTCGGTATCTTGGTGCTTGTTCTATTTCCATATCAAGATGTTTTTTTTTAAAAAGCCAAATGTTGGCCTCCTTTCTGGGTCATCCAGTCGGTTAAAGCGATCAGCTGCACAGTATTGTCGACATGTGCGGCCTCCTGCTGTGAAAATCACTTGATTGATTAGAGAAGCGTCTCCAAATTTACCTGCGATCGCCCTGTGCAGAGCTAATCATGCAAGAAATTCAATATATAGCATTAACAGACATTCATTTCAGTTTAACTGCCGCCTGAGACATTACTCTTTTTAAATGCATTAATTAACAAGAATATCTTTTAAAGTTGATCTTCTTTAGGTTTGATCTGGTTTCTGTTTCTTCAGTGGATTTCCACTATGACACCCACTGATGCCACGATACGGCGCCGACATAACCTGTGCGCCAAAAACGAGAATGTGGGTGAAGATCTGTTCAGTAACACTGCAGGTAAAAAAAAATAAATCAAGGTGGCGAGTTTGTTTTTCTAGAAGTGGTTTTACTGTCTCACTGGATCAACTAGTTTGGGAAGAATCAGTCCAGTAAACCAGGCAGTTAGAAGAATCACATTAGTTGGTTCATTAAACAGCAGGAGGCGAGTTCAGCGGAGCAAAGTTCCCAGTCGGAGAACAGTGTAGAACCCCAGGGGCGAAGCCACGACAGTCTCCACGACACGGCAAATCAAAATTCAATCCGTGCATTTGTACATTTTCTGCACCAGCACGTACAAAATGATGTTGAAATTTGGAACGTACACCTCACCAACACATCGCGCCCTTCACTCCAGGATCCTGTATTCACCAGCTTCCACGCACCCACAGTGTTAAGCAACGACTTCCTCGTCCTCGCTCACCGAGGGTTCACGCCTGACGGGACTTCCTATCCTCAACAAGCAGAGCGCGGCTTTAATAAAGATGAGATGATGTAGGGAAAAACTTTTTTTTTGTTTTGAATGTGCGGCAACACCCGTTAACACCCTGGAGACGCGCCTGGAGACCCCTATCAACCCA
>NW_019449850.1:0-817 GCF_002814215.2 Seriola lalandi dorsalis | reverse complement strand
ACACTCTCACACACACACACACACACACACACACACACAGTTCGGGATGAATCATGTTTCCCTCTGTGGGTTTGAAGTGGCGTCAAAGTTCCCTCCACTCGCAGACGTAACACACACCGCTGATATGAATTATTTAATAGTGTAACAAACAAACACACACACACACACACACACACACACACACACACACACACACACACACACACACACACACTGTGTGGGCTGAGGTTTGAACCCTCCTGCTGTGATTTTAGCGCTTCCTCTTTAAACATTTGCTTTTGTGGCTCCTTCATTAAAAAACGAAATAAAACTCAAACTAAACAGCGACGCTCAGCCAATCAGATCTCTTTATAGTAACGATCATAACCAGCTGATCATGAAGTTTGACTAATTACTTTACATTTTCTGTAATAATGAAAATAATAGTGAGGCTGAAAAGGTCTACCAGAACCTCAGAGGATTCACCACGGTAACAACAGAAGCACCAGGTCCAACAGACCAGAGCCGGACATTTCATCTCTCAGCAGGACGAGCACACACGAACAAAACCAACCGTCTGAGAGCTGAAGTCAGTTCAGCCTGAACAACAAATATCCAACTGTCCCGATACTTCTGGCCTGGACTGTATTTACAAACTCAGTGACTTGCACTTTCCAATGATGTAATTATCTCTGATGTATGTAAATGTAGAAATCACAGAACAAACTGCAGCAGAAGTCTGTGTTCAAGTTTCCTTCAGTGTCACGTTAACGCAGAGACACTCGTCTGTACGTCCGTGATGCGCTGCCTTTCTTAATGGTGCCAGTTTCACAACTGA
>NW_019449849.1:0-1080 GCF_002814215.2 Seriola lalandi dorsalis | reverse complement strand
AAAAAAAAAAGAAAAGAAAAGAAATGGTGCCGGTTGCAGTTATAATACCTTGATCCCCGTTGGAGCAGCAGCTCTCAGTGTGAGCTGCATGGTTGTTCTCTCAGTGAGGGGCAGAGCAGCGCTGACACCTTATTAGCGCTGCCAGTCCAGTTGTTGTCGGTTCCTCCTGAAGGAGCACAGACACCCGCCACAACAGCTCACACTGTCTGCTCACCTTGTTAGAGTGGTTAGACAACTCCTGTCTAGCTGCCCAGCCGAAAGGCTGCCTTGATATTTTGCCGGGTGGAAGGGTGGCTGTTATTGCCCTGATTTGGAGAGAACCAGGCCTACCCACGGGGTGCATGTCTGTGTGTTAGTATGGTCTTTTGTATGTGTGTGTGCGTGTGTGCGTGTGCAGCTGCCTGGCCTGAGCCATGTGAGTGGGTGCATGTCTGTGAGAGCATACAGCGATGCAGGTATCAAAGAGCTTTGTAACTGGAGGAATATGCAACCTAGCAACCAGCCCTCCTCCTCATGTACACCGCTGGCCTGGATCAGCTCTCACACAGTGGAGGGAAGAGAGCTCGTGTGTATAATTGCAATCTACTTCAAGCTGTAGACTATCAAACCGAGAACAAACACACATCACAACAGAGAACTCGTTTTTTTTTTTTTAAAGCTACAGCTACAGAGAAATTTAAAAAACAAAAAAAGGAAATTCATGTCTTGCCACTCCTTGATCAGTGATGTCACAGCTAATGTCTTTCACAGCTGGCAAAGGAAAAAACACCTGCTATGACATCACTGATTGGGGTGTGGCTAAACAGCAACAAGCTTGCAGGTTTCACCTCACAGGGTTGAATTAAGTCTTTTATATAGTGATACAGGAAGTGACAGTGAAACAGGAAGAAGAAAGTAAGAGAAATGAGAGAAGGGGTAAAGTTAAAGCAGCTGTCTGGTTTTATCTCGGGGGGGGGCTGGATCAGATCAGACGTGAAGTGTGTGAAGGACCTCTTAACAAATTGAAATTCAATTACCTTGTTACTCGTCTCAGCAGGACCTCCTCCCTCAGCCGCCACTGTCAAGCACAAAGGATGTTTC
>NW_019449848.1:0-1060 GCF_002814215.2 Seriola lalandi dorsalis | reverse complement strand
GGGTTTAACAGGGGAGGGTTTAAAAACTTTTCAATCGTGAGGCCAGATAGGTGCACGGTTCTAAAGAAGGGAGGCTCATTTGAAAAATGAGAAAAATGTGTTAAGACTCAAATTAAAAGCCATAGAATAATAAACTGTAGATTATTAATGGCTTCATTTTTATTGAATAAATAAATGCCAAATCCATGAATAGATAATGAACAATGGGCCTCTGGATAAAGACATGGGAAAGACCCCCCACACAGACTGAAAGATTAGACTAGAAATGACCCTTGTCTCTCTTTGTTAGTTGTTCTTCGTGCCTTTGTGGTCATTTTTTTTGGTGGCACTCTGCAGCGAGTTCTGCCTTACATTTGTGTTGCAACCAACTTAGAAAAGAAAACTTCCATGTTTGCCTTGTTTTTTTATGCATTACAGAGTATAAATGATATTATTTATAACATCCCAAATGGGTCTGTTTTTTAAACCTCTCAGTTAAGCACTATAGGGAGTCCCAAAGCAGGTAGAAAATCCTCAAGGGTATAACAGCTTTTATGTAGAGGGAAGCACACTGATGACTAACTGAAAGAAATTCTTCAAAACAAGTGCAAACACAAATACACACACAAACACACAGAAACAGTAGAAAACAAGAAAGGTCGCTTATTGCTCCCTGGTTACCAGTTGGCATGGTAACTGATAAAGCACATCTGTGCTTTATGGGAATTATCATTATGGGTGAAATCAGTCTTCTGGGATGAAAGTGTCTGTTTAGTAATAAGGAATATATTGTTTTATACATATTTCATGCTCAGGCTTTGCAGCTGATCAACTTCTGACAGTGATGGATTTCCAAATGATTTTCTCATTACAGTTTCCCACGTGCACTTTATGATTTTTATTTATCATACTGTTTTATATATTTCAGGTTTATGTGGGAAGGCCAGATCAAAAAATATGCCGTGAGAAGTAAGAGATCAGAGCTGAGGGATGATGTAGAAGACGACATATTGATGAGGCCTGTGCGTAGAGCAAAAAGCCTCTTAACACCACTTATCTACAGTAATACCTGCACATCAGC
>NW_019449847.1:0-1344 GCF_002814215.2 Seriola lalandi dorsalis | reverse complement strand
CCAACTGCAGCGAGGACTGTAGCCTCTACACATGGGGCGCCTGCTTAGACCACTACGCCACACGACGCCCCACCTATCGCTATGTTGTAAATATTTATATCTATATGCGATTCATACATGTACAGATTAATATTTACATATGAAATGAACACACAAACATTAACACTACTGAGCCTCCAGGGCTTTCACTCTGTTATCTAGTTACTTTTCTCACTATAGTCGATATTCATTGGCTGTAAGTGCAGCAGCAGCTGATTGGTTGGATCTCAGCACAACAACTTTCACATCCAACCATGATCTCTCTCTCTCTCTCTGGCACTGTGTGTGAGTGTGTAGGTGAATATATACACAAAGAAAGGGCAGCCTGAATGCTTAGTATGAAGAGTTGCCTGTTTGAGGTGGTGGACACTGTGTGGGACATGGTTTGATCTCATTACCTGTCAATGATGACTGGGTCAGAGGGCGTCTCGTTTCGGTTGCCACAACTCTTCTTCTCACAACAGCGGCTGAAGGGGCAGTTAAAGAGACAGAAAAAGGGAAAAAGTCAGTGTTGGGGGAAAAAAAAACAAATTAAACAAGAGGAGCCATCATTTGTCTGGGCCTTCCACATCCTCAGGCCCAGACTACTCTGCCCAGCAGTCGGCCAAGATCCAGGAGCACACAAAGGAGGCATGAGAGGGGAGGGGAAGAATAGACAAAAGAATAAAAGAGGAAGAAAAGGTACAACAACACACCCTACAAACAGTAAATAGCGATTAACTCTCATTGAATGCACCACAGTCTTTGTGATGTCCAGAGCTCCCAGCATGCCTTGTTTGTTTTTTAAGCTATTTTTGCATGTCATGAATCACAGGTACAGTTTTCAACCAAAGCCCTCCTTCCCAGGAGTTAATATATACACACACAATAATAGAGCCTTTGGTTGATATGGTGCAAACAGAAACCAAGTAAGTACTCTGTCCATGAACTACTTGAGTATGATTAATGACAGACATGAGAGGAGGAAGCAGTGGAGTAGAAAGCAAAACATTGGGTCAGCGGACATGAGGGAGCGATGACGGGAGGAAAAGGCAAGAAATGGATGCGAGAAGGAGGTGAAGGAGCAACGTGAGTGAAAGGGAAGAAGGAGTACTAAGAGAGAGGAAAAACACATGAGAGGAAGAGGGAGGAACGTAAGGGATGGAAAGGTGTGGAGGAGGAAGGGGGATAGAGGAGACACCGTGTTGTACTACGGTTAGTTTTTGGACATCTGAGTCTCTCTGTCTGCCCTTTGTTGCGCACACACACACACACACACACACACACACACACACACACACACACACACACACACACACACACACA
>NW_019449846.1:0-1099 GCF_002814215.2 Seriola lalandi dorsalis | reverse complement strand
GAAGAAGAAGTATTCACATCTTTTAAAACTGTCTTTTCCTTCATTTGATAACTTTTATTTTGTGGGCTGTACACTTATTTTTCCTGGTTTAATATATTGTATATATATTTCTTCTCCCTCTTAACAAATAACTTTGTAATTGTTCTGAATGTGTAAATATCGCTTGCTTACTTTATAAAGTAGCAAGAACATCATATAGAAATACTCCATTGCAAGTTAAAATACTCATTATGCTGTTGAATGGCCAGTGTATTATTTATATCAAAATATATCATAATATAATAATTACAAGATAATATAAGATAAGATGTAGTTTTATATATAATTAAAGTTTAATAAATTTGAAAAAGATTATAATACTACTGAGAAAGAAGCAGAGTCAACAATTACATATGTGTGGATGTTTGAAGATGGAGTCCCGAGAACATTGGGCAGTACTGTTCTACCTGCAGCCCCTTTGTAGTTATTCCAACCCTTGTACCCTGTGTTGTCAAAGTACAGTCTGTAGCTCAGCCCCACCTGCCTCCCAGTGGAGGTCATATAGCAGCAGGATTCAAACAGCAGAGTGAAACATGGAGGACCATTCAGCCACCACCACCCAAACTGAATCCAAAACAATACCTGCATCCTTAATAAACACTGGCTGGAGAATGCCCAACTTTACTAATCTACCTAAATTACTTGTTTCAACTTTTGATGAAGAGTATATTTAGAGGTGACAACATAAATTCAGTGTAGTGAGACAGAATGATTACAGCACAAACTGTAACCTCCAAAAAGGTCAGAATTTAATCTACACCCCACCAACTCACTGTTATCCAAACTGAACTTTCAAAATGTAGAATTTATTGTAATTGATTGCAGAGCTTCTGTGCACATGTATACAGTGTTGTCCCATCAGTGTTGTGTCTAGAAATATGTATTTACTGTTATTACCTTTGATTATAGTGCCATCTGCTGTTAGTATGGCAGCACCGACAGGGAACTGACTGTATGGGCAGTATGCCATGTCCCGGGCCTGTAGGCAGCTTGAAACGAGCTCTTTAACCTTATCTGCGCACAACATCAACAACACACGGGATTTAATAAATAAGGTTAG
>NW_019449845.1:0-911 GCF_002814215.2 Seriola lalandi dorsalis | reverse complement strand
TACATTTTTAAACCATGATGGTTCATTTGCAAAACTTTCCCAAGAGCACTGGAAAAAGCTATTTTTACACGCACGACGTCAACCCAATGTAAATTTTATGTGCTAAGCAAGGCCGAGCGGGGGCAGGGCCGAGGAGAGAAAAACTAATGGGCCTGTCCAGCGGGCTGTGCAGCGTGGAAGCAAACCGGGAAGCGAGAAAATGTTTTTGGTAAATGTGCAAGAAATGTTAATTCAAATCCTGTCCCTGGTATCCATTTTTTATAATACATCCATTCATGTAGTGCTTTTTATAATGATTTTTAATCGCATCTCAGTCTTCCTCACCGGTCAGCGTCAAGATTATTTTGCCAAACTACTATTTCTAAGGCCAAGAATACAATTCCACGACCAACGTCTTGCTGCTCTGTAACATGTTGACATCTCACGCTTGTCAAACAGATGAAGCGTTTTTGGTTTGTTGTGTATTTTTCATTTGGGCTGTTTAAATTCTCTCATTTAGAGCATTAACACAATTTCCTCCAGAAATGTGTCTCCATCCGAGGCTCTAATGACAGCTTTGGTTATGTTCTCCTGCTCTGGGGTTGCTTCATTTCACATGCATGATTTCTGCTCCAATGCCCAGGCACAGTGTGCATGTATTATTCAGTATGAACGACTGCTGATAGTTTTGCAGAATATTTCTCTACAGGATGCAGTAACATCAGTAAACGTCTTGAGTTCTGTCTCTGGTCAGATAAGAGGTCGGCGATGTAACAGGACATGAGGGACAGATTGACAAAATAATTTGCACTGTAAAGTGCGAAACGCAAACACACCCAGTGTTTAACCGACCACGCAGCCGTACAGTGACTCAAAACATTAATTATTGCTTTGTACAATGAGGTTTCAAAAAAAGCTGAAGCCTTTGGAGC
>NW_019449844.1:0-990 GCF_002814215.2 Seriola lalandi dorsalis | reverse complement strand
CCTGTTCAGACCTGTTCAGACCTGTTCAGACCTGTTCAGTCCTGTTCAGTCCTGTTCATTCAGACCTGTTCAGACCTGTTCATTCAGTCCTGTTCAGACCTGTTCAGACCTGTTCAGACCTGTTCAGTCCTGTTCAGACCTGTTCAGTCCTGTTCAGTCCTGTTCAGTCCTGTTCAGACCTGTTCAGTCCTGTTCAGTCCTGTTCAGACCTGTTCATTCAGTCCTGTTCAGTCCTGTTCAGACCTGTTCAGACCTGTTCAGTCCTGTTCAGTCTGTTCAGACCTGTTCAGACCTGTTCAGACCTGTTCATTCAGACCTGTTCAGACCTGTTCAGACCTGTTCAGACCTGTTCATTCAGTCCTGTTCAGACCTGTTTAGATCAGTGGGGTGAGGGTTACAACACCTCACAATGTGGTCTGACTGATCGGATCTCAGATGTGTCCTCAATGGGTCTTGGGTGCGTTCACACCTGACTGATTGATGATCAGATCACCTGAGCTTAACACCGGGTCTGAACAGGGCCAGTTTGACTCACCTTCCTTCTCCTTGTCCCTCTCCTCCTCCAGGTGCAGAGAACCATCGCCAAGCAGATCCAGATGGTGCGCCAGATCGGTAAAGGTCGGTACGGTGAGGTGTGGCTGGGCCGCTGGAGGGGGGAGAAGGTGGCTGTCAAAGTGTTCTTCACCAGAGAGGAGGCGAGCTGGTTCAGAGAGACGGAGATCTATCAGACGGTCCTGATGAGACACGAGAACATCCTCGGTACGTCAGCTGATTACAGAACATTCATGTAGAACATCTGTGTGAACTTGTCCCTACATCTGTCTCAACATCTTTCTCTGGAATCATCATTGATTGAATAAAAACACAGATCTATGATAAAAACAGAACCAGTGTTGATGAAGAGGTCAGAGGTTCTCCAGGTTTAAGTCAACCTGGAGACAGGTATGCTGTGAGTTTCTCTGATGTTAATGGAGATTCGACCTGTCAATC
>NW_019449843.1:0-864 GCF_002814215.2 Seriola lalandi dorsalis | reverse complement strand
TTTTTTTTTTTTTTTAAATTAAAGTTATTCAAGTGCATTTTCAGAAATTGTACTCTTTCACAGAACATATATTGAGCTATATTTAACTCTGCTGTTAAAGAAACCTCCTTGAACACCTTTACCCAATGGATAGGCTAGTGCTGTGGGTTTTGCAGGCCGTGGTGCAACCATGGCGTTGTGGCATTGTACACAACCACACCCGTATATTCGCATCTGTTGCTGCCACAGGGCAGCACCCTTTTGGTTACTGAGAGCTGATCGGGTGTGAACTAACGCTGCACGGTACGCAAAACAAATCATATCACAATTATTTTGGTAGATATTTCAACATGAATCATAATTTCAATATGAATGATCGTTTTTTCATTTTCATTTTATGATTATGATTTGTAGGCCAGGATGTCTCTGTAGCAACATGACACTTATGGTGCTAACAATGCACAAATTTAACTATAGGGGTTTATCCTGACCTTCCTGCAGTTGAGTCAAACGTACTGAAGGCATGCATACAAGAATCTGTGTGTTTCTGTTTATGTCTGTTTCCTATCATAAACCACTTTGAAGTCACACCCCTGCACCTTTTCAACTAAAATGTTAATGTGTATCTTGAATTATCAAAAAGGGAAGTGGCAAAACCACGGTCATGTTTTGTGAAAAGGGTTACTGTTTCACTTTGGGTACTTTAATTGAAGTGAGAGTAGTTTGTATATCGTCACCTTCCTAAAATAATGGCCTAAGTCATGTTTTGACAAAAATGTTTTTTTTGCCTAAATCACCCCCTCATGATGCTGGCCACCTCTGGTAAAATCGCCTGAATCCTCAGTTGAGGGGAACATGCAATTCTACCCCCGGTTGTATAATGGC
>NW_019449842.1:0-993 GCF_002814215.2 Seriola lalandi dorsalis | reverse complement strand
TTTATTATATTTACGATCAAAATGCTTCAAACATGTCAGTGTTCAGCTTGTGTTTGACAGTACAGTCTTATTTGTTGTGAGACAAAGTGAAGTGGATCACTCATTTCCGCCTTTCCCCTCCCTACTAGGATATCCCTTTTCTCACCCCTTCCTCACCCCCCATTTCCCCTCCTCCTCAACCTCGCATCTTGTTTCTTGAGTTAAAGTGTAATTCAGTCACCGCTCTTGTTTCCCTGCCACTCCCCTCTCTCCATTTCTCCTCATTATGTTGCCATTTAATGTGTCAAGCCTTTTTCTAGAATAATGAAAATTAAAGCACGCCTCACCCCCTGACTACTACACTTGTTATACAGCGTGTTATCTCTCCTTTGTGAGTGTGTGTGCGGAGGCTGACAAGTGATGTGCAGATCTCTATGCCCCCTCAGCTATTTTAAATGATAGCGTAACTCATAATCCTTGTACACGCCCAGAATGAGAATTACAGGCACATGCGTTATCTCAAGTCCTTTACATGGGGAATTAGTTGTACTTGCTTTGAATGAAAAGTGTTCTAATGCCTGAGGATTACAGCAGCTTTTTGCTCAAGGACATTTTTGTCCAGCAGAGAGAAGTTTATGATTGTGGTTGGCCACTCGGCCTTACAGTAAGAAACATTTGTCTCAACAAACTTAAAATGATCTCTTCGCACTAATGCACCTTTGCTGGTCAGTGTGATAAAGATGTTTTTCTAGGAAATATAAAGTTTAAAAGATGTACTGAATGTTAATGAGAAATTAAAGTAGAAATTATATAATATTCAATATAGATTTACTATGTACTGTATGAATGAGTGCACCATCAAAGACATACACTATATTATGGAATTTAATATTTTCCCACTTGCATAACACTTGACCCTAGGGAAAATATGCATTAGGGTCGGGTATGTTTGATCAGGACTACTTCAAATGATGTGTTGTCCAATCAAGGCTGAAATCAAAAGTGTGCTAAAAA
>NW_019449841.1:0-927 GCF_002814215.2 Seriola lalandi dorsalis | reverse complement strand
ACAATATTCACATGTCATTAAGAATAAGTGTTTTATCTGAAGCAGTTTTCTTTTATTGACAGTCATAGAAACTTTTATCCTCAGAGCCTAATCCTGATGCTTCACTTTCCATCTTTTTGCTGTTGTATGAACACACAAAAATGAATCATAGCAGCTGGCATCAGTTTTCTCATACCACATCATCATAGATGTAATACATTTGATTAGTATATCTCTGTCTCTCTCCTGCTTACTTAAGGTAAGAACACTGTGAGACAACCAGCAAGATGGAAACCAAGGTGACATCAGAGCCGAAATCCAACGGTGTGCCAAACGGAGGGGCAAGGATTGTTGTGGATGATGATGATGAAGTTCTTAGGTATGGAGGAAAACCCCTGTGGTCAGCAGCCCGTTTTGGCACTGGAAGTCCTCTGCTGATAGATTCACTGTAGAAAGCATTTAAATTGCCTTTCTTTCTCCTTTCTCTTTTCAACCCTCTTCGACCCAGGCCAACCGACCTCTCCGAGATGTTGGCGGAGGGGACCAAGGAGTCCCACGACAGAGCGGAGAACTGCCAGTTTGTTAAAGATTTCCTCAGAGGTCGCATCAAAAGGGAGCTGTTTAAGGTTGGGCTCCAAGTCGTCCTGCGTTGCTGTTGCTCATAATAAGTCCAACCTCTAATGATGTCATCGAAAACAGTCCATTTCCATTAGCAGCATTAATAAGAGGGTTTTTAATATGGTGATCTAGATGTTTATTGTTTGGTTTTTACTTATATTTTGATCTCTTTGAGAACATATTATGAACATATAAACTACATTTATTAATGTGGTGAAACCTAATCAAAACATTTAATAAGAAAATGGAAATGAGCAGATTTTGCAGCATCTTTCACCCAACCATTGTTAATCAATTTTGTCAACCAGAATTAAGCGGTACAGTATAATC
>NW_019449840.1:0-1166 GCF_002814215.2 Seriola lalandi dorsalis | reverse complement strand
TTTTTTTTTTTTGTTTTTTTTTTACTGTTTTGTATTGCATGTTTACTTTTGTATGGCTGAAACCTTTGTGTCATTATGCTAAAGATGTTTTAGTAGAGTCTTATTGAGAGGTGGTCTCAAAAAACAACATGACTTGAAAAAAAAAGAAAAAAGTTTATCCACAACAACTTGTATCTGTTGAAAGTTGCAACTTTCAGTGGGATTTCTGAATGAAGCACATTTAAGTGAATAATGTCTAATGTAAAGAAGATGTCACATCAAGGAAGGCAGCAAACCTCTGAAAGATCATCTCTAAATTCAAGAAGTAACATCTTAATAGATGAAATATAAGTAATGAATTCATCAGGCTTTCATGCCTGACCATCAAAAATCTATGACTGAAAAATGTCCTTTTTCAATAAATTTAAAGCTGAAAAGGAAGGCAGTCTGTACCTTTTATATAATGCACAATAAAAAGAAAAAATAGGTGCCATGAAGTAAACAGCCATATTTATGACAACTGGATGAGTCCTTAATTTAAAACTCTTTCTACTATGGATTGGTGTCAGCTGACAATGCGACAAAGACATGCATGCAAGTTTTTTTAAGTAATTTTTTGGGGCATTTTTTTGCCTTTATTCTATAGGACAGTGAGAGAGAGACAGGAAAGAGAGAGAGAGGGGGGATGACATTCAGACTTGAACCCATAGCCACTGCGGTGAGGACTAAGCATTTTTGGTAAGTGCGCTACCAGGTGAGCCACCGAGGCGTCCCCAGGGTGCAAGTTTTTTTTTCGTGTTCATTAGAGTTGTATTGTTGTTATGATGCCCATCAGTTTTAGTTTCTGTTATGAATGTCCTTACCCTGTGTCCTTTTACAAGTTCTGTGCAAAAGGTCAGTAGGCCAGTGGAGAAGTAGAACACACTTTTCTCTTCATGTTTATTTTTCATTAAATGTATACAGTCTGTTTGAATATTTTTCAATTTGTGACATATAGCACTGGGTGTTTTTTATATGTCTCTGTCACACAAGAAATCATGTGTTATTTTGTGAAAACATAACATAGCAATATCAAAACTGGGTTGAAGTGTTCCAAGTACAAATGAACTATAAGTAAAGGTGCAAAAACATAAAAAGAGGCAAAGACAGGTACCGCAGCAACAAAGCAAAACAATAACCGCTAAGAT
>NW_019449839.1:0-1108 GCF_002814215.2 Seriola lalandi dorsalis | reverse complement strand
TCACACCATCAAAACGACGCGTGGCTGTGACATGTACAGAGTGTCAGCGGTGCGGCGCCTCAGGTCAGGAGGGGAAACAGGGCTGCTGTATTGGTACGTGAGCTGCGAGCGCGATGAGCTGGACTCGAGGTGAAGAGTGCTGAGCATCCACAGCTGCACTAATGAAAGCCATTAGTGGACTGCAACCGCCTCAGACAAGACTCCTCCTGCAGCTTCACCTGAGCTCAGTGGAGTCAGGGAATTGCATCATGACCCACAAAAGCTGCCGGTGGTTTGAGCCGAGGAGATAAAAGCTGAACTTTCTTTGTGCCTTTCATGGTGTATTTAGATTGTGACACTGAGGGACTCCGGCTGTGTTCTGGGCCGTGTCACACAAACCTGGCTGAATCTGAAAAGGCTCTTCACACTACCTGTGTCTGTGCATCCAGTCCACACCAGAATTTTTAGGTCATTTTCCTAAAGTTCTCAGTCCGTAGTGAACACTTAAACAACAGAAAAACAATTTTTCTTCCTCCTTTTTCAGTAGCTCTTATTGAGCTGTAAGATGCAGTTGACAGCTCTGGCAGCTTGTAAATGAGCCTCTGAGCTCAGGAAATGTTGTTTGGTTCCTAAAGTAAAACATGAACGTCCATGTCCAAATCAAAGTAGTGTATTATAGGCAACATGTGGGCTCCTGCTTCCTCAACTAACCTCACAATGAGTCTCATGGATATCACATGAATTTTTCCGTTTCTGTTTCTAAACAAACACAAAAATAAGAGACTTGAAAGCAGCAGCTAATATAAGCTACCTGTAAAGTAGCCAAAATACTTTTCTGGCTTTTATCATCTTTTTCCAGAAGAGACTGTTATTAAAACAACTCCAAGTCTGGGTATGAAGAACGCTGAGTGCCGACAGCAATGTTCATTTTGGCATTTGTGTGTTAGTTTTAGTCAGATGTTTATTACTTCAGCCTATAATCCATCAATGACAGTTTAGTCTCATTTGTTTAGTTTTTATATCTTCAAATCATCTTGTGGCTGTAGCCATCTTGGTTGTGCACAGTCACCATGGTTACAGGTGTCGTTCTCATCTGTTGCAAGGCCTGTTTACCTCACATCCCCCCCCC
>NW_019449838.1:0-883 GCF_002814215.2 Seriola lalandi dorsalis | reverse complement strand
TTTTTTTTTTGGTTTCCCTTTAAACATTAAGCCAGGGACAACAGTTTGGTTAACTCAGATTTGTTTACAGTTTTATTCTGTTGCTCAATGAGAAGTGGCTCTGTCAAATAAACGAAGAAAATCTGTGAAAAAAAACAAAACAAAAAAAAAAAACAAAAAAAAACAAAGCAAAACAACAACAACAAAAAAAAAACTACACTGGATACATTGGAAATGGACGTTAACATCAGTTGTTAATGATCTCCTTTTCAGTGGTGCATGTCATTTTTTCTTCACTTTACTGACCTAAAAACACCTTATAAAATAAAATCTACATATTGACATCACACTGGAGCTGGGAAGCCCAAGTGTCACTTCCATTTAACTCATCTTCCACCATTATGGCACGCTGAAAGCCTTGTCCCATCTAAAGCATATAGCTCTTTCCTTAATTAACACACACACTGTGGTGTGTTGCAATATCAAATTAATATTTCAGTGCCTGCTTCATTTTATGGACGCTACCATTTGAATAGGCCTTAATAGAGTGACAAGACATTCCCACCGACCACTGTCCCATGAAAAATGCACAAGCCACTTAAAACCAATGGCCAGTCACAAGAAGACACTTGGCCCCTCAAGACAAACCATGACTTCTTTCTTGATGAAGGGAAAGCAGGCATATTTTCAGCGCCTGCTGTGGAAACTAATGCCCTCCCCTGCACACACATCTGTTATGAAGATTGGATGAAATGGTTTGATAGTGAAACATTAGCTTCTTTTAAATCTCACGCCTGGTGAGTATTCTTCAAATGTAACGCAGTGTTAATAATTAAAGTGCCCCATTCGCCACAGTATTAATCGTCAGAGCCATCTGATAGTTCTCTTTCCAAAAAAAAAAAAG
>NW_019449837.1:0-1248 GCF_002814215.2 Seriola lalandi dorsalis | reverse complement strand
GGACCGGAGACCAGGACCTGAATGGACCGCTGAGCGCCAACAGCTGCAGAGACACAGAGGACAGGTGAGATCTGCAGGAACCTGGACTCTGATCCTGACGGACTCAGCTGGATTTTTAACTCTACCTTGGTCTGAGCAGCATTGAGAGCATGAACAGGTGTCGCTCTGAGGCAGGCCGCGAGGTCAGAGGTCACACAGCCCAGTTCTTTTGCCAGATCAAGCGCCTGACGCCTGGAGGAGGAGGGAGTCTGAACCAGTGATGGAGAAAACACAGAACCGCCCTGCAGGAGAAGAAGAAGAAGAAGAAGAAGAAGAAAAAGAGGAGTTAAACAAAAACAAAACAAAAACCTGTCAACATCTGATGATGACGAAGACTTTGTAAATGTCAAGATGACTATCATTATCATTTATTATTATTATTATTATTATTTGTTGTATTACATTCATATGAAGTGAATTCACTCAGCTCAGTTTCTTTTCTTTTCTTTTCATGGTTGTCAACATAACGTTTGACCCCAAATTCCATTCATCCATTCCACCCATTTTTATCCCATTAAAGACAGAGAGAGAGAGACAAAGACAGACAGAGAGGAAGACAGAGAGAGAGACAAAGACAGAGAGACAAAGACAGACAGAGAGAGAGACAGAGAGAGAAAGAGAGACAAAGACAGAGAAAGAGAGAGAGATAGAGAGAGAGATAGAGAGAGAGAGACAAAGACAGACAGAGAGAGAGACAGAGAGAGAGACAAAGACAGAGAAAGAGAGAGAGATAGAGAGAGAGAGACAGAGAGAGAGAGAGACAAAGACAGAGAAAGAGAAAGACAGAGAGAGAGACAGAGAGAGAGACAAAGACAGAGAAAGAGAGAGAGAGAGACAGAGAGAGAGAAAAAGACAGAGAAAGAGAGAGAGATAGAGATAGAGAGACAAAGACAGACAGAGAGAGAGGAAAAGAAGAGGAGAGTGATCATCAGATGTTTCTCACCATCAGCATCATGCGCTGGAACAGAGGAGGCGAGGATGAGGAGAGGAGGTGAAGGCTGGTGATGTCAGCACCACGACGCTCCGCCCCCACCGTCACTCTCATGTTGTCTCCGCCCACTAGGGAGATGTGGGCGTTAACCCAGTGAAGCACCGCCTCCTGGTCCGACAGCCCGTAGTTACCACGGAGACCAGACTCACCTGGAGATGAGACAGAGGTGTGAGTCATTCAGGAAGGTGTGTGTGTGTGTGTGCGTGTGTGCGTGCGTG
>NW_019449836.1:0-1011 GCF_002814215.2 Seriola lalandi dorsalis | reverse complement strand
ATATATTTGGATATTATATATTATTTAGGATATTTATATTTGTATTATTTTAAATGTATTAGTTTTCTGTTGAACTGAGTTTCCAAAGTCGAAGAGTAATCCTGTTAAATAATCCTGATCTCAGTATTGACCAAAGGTAATCAGGATTCTGATTTTTGCCGTAATGGAGCAGCCGAGTCAGCGGGTTCTCAGACGGACAACGAGCTGAACATGAGAACCTGTGAGGCTTCGGTTCTGGCTCCATGTGTTTCAGCTGTTTGATAAACCAGAAGGTTTTGCCTTTTCTATGAGCTGCAACAGACAACAATGGATCTTCTTTCACACTGAGTGTAACAGACCGGATCAGTACCAGCTGCCCAGAGCGGGGAGAGTCCTTCAGGACAGGTTCTGTTCTGGGTCCGGTCACAGAACCGGTCAGTTGACAC
The DNA here is from genome assembly GCF_002814215.2 of Seriola lalandi dorsalis. Classification (NCBI taxonomy): domain Eukaryota; kingdom Metazoa; phylum Chordata; class Actinopteri; order Carangiformes; family Carangidae; genus Seriola; species Seriola lalandi. Next base: position 586 of record NW_019449836.1, on the reverse strand, counting down.
CAGGCTGCAGGATGACTTAGTGTCGCCTCCTGACCTGGGCCCAGGTTTGTCTCCAAACAGAGGGGAACCAGTGATGGTGGAGTCACGTGTTGCTGCAGCGGGAAGGTCTGGACCTGCTGCCGCTGTCAGGACGGAGAGGAAAACCACAACGTTCACGTCTCAGGTGGAAGCTGCTGAACAAGTGAGCATCAGATTAACGGCCTCTCTCTCCGTCTCTCAGTTACTGCAGGAGCTGTGCACCGTCTTCAACGTGGACCTGCCGTGTCGCGTCAAATCCTCTCAGCTCGGCATCATCAGCAATAAACAGAGCAACACCAGCGCCATCGTCACCCCGCAGCCCAGCTCCTGCTCCTACATCTGCCAGCACTGCCTCGTCCACCTCGGAGACATCGGTGGGAAAACCTCACCTGCTTTTATTCAGGACAGAAACTAATGATTTTAATTATTGAATAATCAGAGGATTCTTTTCTCTGTTAATTGATTGTTTGTGAAAGATGTCTCAGTTTCCCAGAAGTCTCTAAATATCTTGTTGTGTCCAAAACCTCAATATACTGAACTAAATATAAAACAGAGAGAAAGAACAGGA
>NW_019449835.1:0-932 GCF_002814215.2 Seriola lalandi dorsalis | reverse complement strand
GTTTTACCTGTGTTTTACCTGTGTTTAAACCTGTGTTTTACCTGTGTTTTAACCTGTGTTTAAACCTGTGTTTAACCTGTGTTTTAACCTGTGTTTAACCTGTGTTTTAACCTGTGTTTTAACCTGTGTTTAACCTGTGTTTTAATCTGTGATTTACCTGTGTTTTAACCTGTGTTTTAACCACCTGTGTTTTAATCTGTGATTTACCTGTGTTTTAACCTGTGTTTTAATCTGTGTTTTACCTGTGTTTTACCTGTGTTTTACCTGTGTTTTACCTGTGTTTTACCTGTGTTTTACCTGTGTTTTACCTGTGTTTTACCTGTGTTTTAATCTGAGTTTTAATCTGTGTTTTCCTTGTGTTTTACAAAGGGACAAGAATGTGGTTAAAACCTGTTTAAGGTCCAGAGTTGAAGACAGACATGGATATGAAACTAACAACAACACACCTGAGTGAAAACCTCTTAAGGAAGTGATACAAACACACTCAGGTCTCACTCCTGCTGCTCTCAGACATCTCCATCTCACCGACACATCCACCTGTTAAATAAAGGAAAACACAGGAGGCTAGAAAACATCTTCAACATGCGCAGCTCAGAGACAACGACACATCACATGAAATATCTGATCTGCCAAATACTTGAAACTGTAATTATCTCGTTGTCTCAGTTCAATCAGCTGCAGGATGAAATAAAAGAGGAGCTGTGACAGTTTAATGACACATTACACCCATATTAAAATGTTTCTGGGAGATATTTGGTTATAATTAATATAAACACAAAATATCCTCAGTGTTTATCAGCTTTACACACAGACATAGAGTACACAGCAAATAATTAATAATCTGCAGATATATGGTCATATATCTGATTCCTTTTACAGCTGTAGCATGAGGAGAAGAAACTTGGAGGAGGAGGAGGAGGAGGAGGAGGAGG
>NW_019449834.1:0-919 GCF_002814215.2 Seriola lalandi dorsalis | reverse complement strand
GAACTTTAATTCATTTTAAAGATATTATTTAATATTAATATTTTTAATATTAATATTTCCTTAATTTGTGATAGCCAATAAATTGATAAACAACCGAAATCTAACACATTTGGTGTCCAGCTCATGAGGTAGAGTACTGTTAACATAATGGTGCCGCCCGTGTGAGGCCGAGTACTAATGATTTCCAGTTACTAATAGAGCTCAGACCCAACACTGTATACAGTAGTTGTTTCATGCTCTGTTGCTGTGGCCTCTTGATTCTGGTGTTTAAGTGCCCCCAAGTGGCCAAACTGAGAAATGCATGCAGAGTGACATGATGCAGTCCAAGTGACACCAAGACCTTCTTAATAACACACACACACTGCTGCACAGGCACATAACAAAGCATCAAACACACACACATTACTTAACAAACACATGTACATGGACACGACATCACACACACACATACACACACACATGCCATCCCACAGTAAGCTGAATGTCAGCATCTTTAAACAGGAGAGTAATAAATATCCCCAATGCCAGCATCACCCGCTGCAGCACTCCCTGCCTCTTCGTGCGCACGTGGGCGTGCACGTGTGTGTTTTTTTGTTTCAATTCAATTATTGCCATTGTGCGAGCCAGGCGAGATCAATCTTTCACGGAGGCCGAGAGCATTTCACCAGATCAATCATCCAGGGAATCCAATAGTATTTCAGCTCATTTATTTACAAATCAAATTAATAGTCATCTATTATCAAACAGGACACCACAGAATAAGACCGCTGCTCCGCAGAGACAAAGCCATTGATCTTTCTCAGGTGATACCCATTTATTTTTGACATTTCACAGTGCGTGGCGCTTTCGCTCAGCGCTGCTTATCACAATAGTGAAGTGTGTTTTCTCGGCATTTGCTTTCCTTGTGGGAATTTTCCTC
>NW_019449833.1:0-914 GCF_002814215.2 Seriola lalandi dorsalis | reverse complement strand
ATTTGAGTATTTCAACGTTCTTTGTCTCAAAGCCTTTTTCTACTTATGGACCCATTTGAAGTATCATGATATAAGCATGGTATTTTCTATATTTGGCTAGACAGACCGTAACTGGCAAGCTCACTCTACTGATTTACTTCTGTATTAATCTCCGTCTCTCTTCGTCTCGCTTCTTCTTACTTAAATTTTCTTCTACTCAGTGGCTTTTCTAATCGCATGCACTCCCCTATTAGAGATAACATGACCTTTTGCCTGTTGGCAGTTTCCTGTGTGACCTTTAAGAGTGAGGCAGACTGAGAACAGCTGTGGATCAAGTGGAGCATAATGTGGGGCTAAAGTGGGCTCCATTGCGAAGTTCAGCCAAAGAGGGCCATTACAACTCTTTGTCCTCAACTGGAAAATGAGAAAATGAATCACCTTTTACATATGTGCAAGTGTAGCCAAGTTTACAAAGACTCCTCTGACCTAATCGCTTATTCTCTTGAGTAGCGCAGGCCTCCAGATCACACCGTGTTTCACAAGTAATCTGTCGCTCTCACTCTGTCATGGTGCTCCTCTTCATCACAATCTTTGCTGCTCATTGGTTTGGGACTCTTGCCTATATGTTCTCCAACTCTATCACCCTTTCAGTTTTTCGCTCTCTCTCTCTCGCGCGATTCCCAGTCCCAGAGTAAATATGTGAAAACAAATTTTCACTGAAGCCAAAGTGGCAAGTAAGTAGTCCTCATACATACATTATTATTTACAACCCTCATCTGAGGCAGACATATCCGTAGTGTTATTCACTGTGCTGCTGCAAAGTTCAGCAGTGAAATTAACTTGGATTTGTTTATCTCTATGATTTCTTTTGTTACTTTCCCTTTGAGTATTAAAAATAAATTGTTTCATTCCCTCCATACACCTTGCTCCCTGGT
>NW_019449832.1:0-849 GCF_002814215.2 Seriola lalandi dorsalis | reverse complement strand
GAATGCAGAGATAGGAAAGTCGAGACAAGATAAGGGAATAATAATAACCAGAGTGAAAGAGTTGAGGCGAGACTGAGGAAGAGTTTATTACTGTTTTCCACATCGGGCTAACATTTCTCTTTATGCCCAAGGAAATAGAAAAGAGAAATGAAATTTCAAAATACTGAATACTAACCACATGAGACAAACAGTAATTAAAATAGAATATTTTCCATTCTTCACACATACAGTACACATGAGTACAAAAGAACTGACAGAGCAACACTGTCCATATAAATTAGGTGATGAAATGTTGGCAACAGTCAGTTCCAGTTGATGTAGTGTGATATTAATGCAAATAAGGGTTTGGAAGCTGGGATTCATGGCTTCAAACTGTGACTATGACTAATATTCAACTTCAGGCTTAACCAAGTGGTTTACTTTCCGTATAGCAAAATAAATCCGGCCCTTAATCGGGCCACATGCTTATTTTCTTTTGGCCCAGTATATACCCGGTTTCATGGCCCAAATCTGTCACATATACAGCATGATTGTCAGATGTTCCTTCCATATCTGGATCAATTCTAGCGCACACAGAACATCTCCCGGCTATCAGTCAATATCGGAAAATAACAGCCGGAATCTGCCCAGATGTGGAAGTATATGGGCCAGACTCGGGCCGAGGCATAAGGTGGGCTAAAATTTAATTTTGCTACATAACTTTCATACTTAGCTAGCAGCTAAATTATCTCAGCTAAGGTATCTCCATGACAACAGAGCAAATTCCAGCTGCTGATGAAGACAGAGATGCAGCTGAAATCTCAACCAAAAGCAAATGATAGGATTTTGTTATTAAAAATGTTTGTTATT
>NW_019449831.1:0-1037 GCF_002814215.2 Seriola lalandi dorsalis | reverse complement strand
TTTCATCACAGTATGTATAAACAGGAACTGAACATAAAACTCAAACATTTTGTGGTGAATCACTGAAAACTCACAGAAAGACTCTTGACTTACACACACACACACCTCTAAGACCTGCATCTGCAGCCTGGCTTTTTTCTACACAAATTAACATGGTTTGGCTTTAATGCTGCAAAAGTCTTATATTCAAATACCTGAAGCTCTCATGTTCACCTTGCACATCACTTTGCTCTCAGTTTTATAATGCTTGTAAGCCAGGGAGCTAGGGAGCAATTTTAGAATCATGACTATGTCTTGCATCTGCAAGACATAGTCATGATTCTAAAATTGATTTTCTGTCAATGCACATCACACACTCACATAACCTACATATCTATCCAATTGCATACTCCAGTACCCTTTTCAACTCTGTCACTTATTATTCTCTATATTCAGTCAATAAATGGACACACAACTTACAAACACACTTTACAGGGAGTTGTTTCACATTACGCGCTGAGGTCGAATCTGTGGGGCTAGGGTTTGAGTAGGAAGGATGTGCATTAACAGCACTATAGGGGCTTATTTCTGCAGCCCTGTGGCCCATGTGTGTGTGTGTGCATATGTGTGTGTCGGTGACACTGACACCAACCTCCGCTGGGTAATACAAAGCACAAGGATGATGGCATGTAAAGAGGAGTGGAGGACGCAGACAGAGCTGTGAGATTTGTACACTTGAATTTCTATAAGACAACCTGTGTCAGCAGGGAGCCTTATATTATAGTCATTTTACCAGTGGGAGCTGGGAGCCATGCAGGCTCTCCAGAATTGTGACTTTCATATCAAATCAAGCCATGACTAATTGTATGACCTTGGGTTATTCTTGCACACATTGGATAAAAATATTAACCATAAATCTGGATGTAAAAACCAACTTTGCATGCTCTTGATTTGAAATTCTCATTTGTGTGACATATTTTCAATGCAAACCACATCAACAAAGTCACTGTTGCAGCGTTGCCAACGGTGATTCCCCATGACAGAGGCAGGTAAACGTG
>NW_019449830.1:0-991 GCF_002814215.2 Seriola lalandi dorsalis | reverse complement strand
GGGGGGGGGGGGGGGGGGGGGGGGGGTGAGTCAGAGAAAGAAAGAAAGAAAGGGAGAGGGAGTGAAATACAGAAAGGAGTGCATAAAGAAGTGAAAGAAATCCTCCAGTGTTTCTTTAACATGTGTAACTGTGGTCCAGGCTGCCCGGGGGCTTTTGTTTGGGACCCACGGAGCCCCCGCCGGGCTCTGTGGGAGCAGCTCGGAGCCGCAGGGGATTGTGGGAAAAATCTGTTGACACAGTTACAGGGATCAACAATTGAAATGGAATATGGAACTAAGCTCCACCACCACCATCACCACCATCATCATCATCATCATCATCACCATCACCATCACCATCATCATCTTGGAGTTGTTACGATTTCATGCTGCTCTTTGTTTGTGCAAAAAAACAAACAGCCTTTGCTCTAAAATCCATTCCAGAAGAAATGTATCGACTGTCACCACATTAACCAGTGACAGGCGACATATTAAGTGAGAAGTTGATGCTCGCAGCTACGTAAGCTCAGCTTGTCCCACTGCGTCTTGCATTTACAACTCTACACTCCACCGCTGAATTACAAACCCATTGAATGCAACATATATCTAACGAGTGTCTGCGGAAAAGCCTTAGCAGAGTGTTCACGATGAGCTGTTTCATGGTCAGGCTATCAGTGGATAAAGCCCTGTACTCAGGCTATATTTGTAACATGAATGTTGGAGAGGCAAAAATATAAAGCCACTCGTTCTGTGTATTTAAACGACACGAGATATTCACTATATTGCACAGAGCTGATGTAATAATCTCTTTGCTCAAGAACTATTTTACCCCCTTATTATATATTATACAGCTTGTTGGAGGTCCCATTAAAATAAAATGCATATTCAGTAGGGGCCAGAAGTCTGAGACCACTTTCCCATTCCATGTATATATGTACAAAAATGTATTTTGAGTTTGCAAAACTAGTTTCTATTTCCTGTATATTTTACAGTTATTAAATGTTTTTTTTTT
>NW_019449829.1:0-851 GCF_002814215.2 Seriola lalandi dorsalis | reverse complement strand
TTTTTTTTTCATGTCTTTGTGGTCTATTAGAATAATTCAATCCATGTTTTCACGCCCAGAGAACCTTTGGAATTTGTTTAGTTCCCTGTTCCGTCCAGGAAATTATGTCAAAAGAAAAGAAAACTCCGACAGCAGCAGAACAGGTCTGTCCACAGGTCGGACTCATGTTATATAAACCCACACTCATTTGTGATGCAGACTTCCATCAGGCAACAAACTCAGGACACAAAGTCTATCAGAGGACGAACGCAGTAAGAGACACATTTACTTTATCTTCTTATCATTACTTCATTATATAATATTGTTATTATCAATGCTGTTGTTCTCTATCGCAGAATAACTGACAATTGATATTTAATTTTTGCTCTTTTGCTGGAGAAAAATGATGAACGGAAAAAAATTGAGAGATAATTAGAAAATAATTGATAAAAAACATTTTGCAACAAACTGCGAGTGTGTTAATGTTGGATATAATCAAAAGGCAGATGGTGTCCCTGACTTAGTTGATTTGGAAATTACTTATTAATTACTTCTACTAATGAAAATGTGCAAATTGTTCATCTGATTTCTTAAAGGGGTAAAATAAGACCTTCAATTTCAGCAATTAAAACAACACAACAGTAATTTCAGGGTGTTCCTGTTTATTTAATTTAACTGTCTCTTATTCATCCTTCAGGACTTATTTTTTGAGATGAAAATGTTTTGCTAATTGATTGAGATAAATTTACTTTTACTACAATATCTCAACAGAAGACAGAAAGAAAAGAAAAAAAAAATTAAAAAATATAAAAATATCTTTCAATTTTCAGCAATAATATGTGTGGTCATATTTTACTTTTTTTATTTAGCAT
>NW_019449828.1:0-813 GCF_002814215.2 Seriola lalandi dorsalis | reverse complement strand
ACAAACTGACACTTCAGCTGCTCTAATACAAACTGACACTTCAGCTGCTCTAATACAAACTGACACTTCAGCTACCTTCATGATTAAACTGACGACTTTTACTGAACACTTTAACTGCTACAACTGAATGAACTTTATACTGTCCTGTCCTGTATACTGTACATGGCCAAAAGTATATGGACACCTGTAAACACTGTAACGCGTGACTTCAGCATCACAGAGAGTCCAACACGATACATGTGTTTTCAGAGCAGGAGTCTGGCTCTGCCCACAGACCCCTTCTTCCACCCCAACAGACTGGAGGAGCTGAAAGAGGAGAAAGGGGAGGAGAAGAAAGAGGAGAAGGAGGAGGAGAAGAAAGAGGAGAAGAAGGAGGACAAGAAGGATGAGAGTCCAGCTCCTACTCAGATGAACCTCCTCGCGACAGTGTTCAGACTGAGGAGAGAGCTGCACAGAGCAGAGGAGCAGAGAGCCAGGGTGAGGACAGAATCAAACACCAGTGATTCAACAGGACTCAGATTTCACAATAAGATTCCTGGATAAAGTTCAGGATGTTTAAACACACTGTGACTTTATTTATAATTAGCTTTATTATTAGATGTAGTGGATATATTATTTAATTTATTATTAGATTTAGTTCAGTGCCACATAGTCTTATTTGGGAGGCATTTGAGTATTTTAAAGTGCCTGGAGTAGTGGGTGATTTAGTAAAATCATATTTCCAAGATATTAGGCTGTGCTTAAGCACAGCAGGCTTTACAACAGGATGGCAGAGGTTAGAATAGGCATTATGGCAGGGTGCACGATTTCTCC
>NW_019449827.1:0-1189 GCF_002814215.2 Seriola lalandi dorsalis | reverse complement strand
GCAGACAAAGATAATAAATATGTAGCGTGAAATAAATGAAAATTCAGTATTGCTAATTAAAGTCTACCTCAATGTTAACTGACGCTCAAGAAAACATCCAACACAGACAGTACGAAGGGAAGACACTGGAGGACAAACACAATATTGCTTTTTCTCACACATCACTGAGAATGAACAGGTTTTTAAATGAGGTTCTCAGATTGGAGGTCAATAAACTGTTCAGTTCATTCAGTGTAGTTTTTATTTTTGTGGGTGCTGATGGTCGTCTTGCCGCGTGAGCAGACAGGTGGCTGTTTTTTGGGCAAGACGACAATGAACTTTCCCAGAATGAACAGACACAACAAACACCTCATTTGATAATGTAAAACTTTGAATGCTTATTTATCCTGCCACTGGTTAATTAGCTAATGGTTTAAATCATAGATAAATAGTTAGCGTACTCCGTGCTGTAAGGATAGAGCTAGCCAACATTTAATATTGATTTTTAAGCATTCTGGTTAGCTGAATGCTAACATGCTATCTAAGCTTCCGGCAAATTAAGATGACATTAAAATTGTTGACTTAATTCAGTTTCCTAGCTCCTACAAATTGTAGTAAGTATTGTTTGGCAATGAGTGTATATCAAAGGGGTGGAATTGCTAGTATTTAAAAAAAAAAAAAGTTAGCATTGTTTTATTGAACAAACAGTAAACAGTAAATTGCCTCCAAACCCTGTAGGATACTTAGTAAGACAATACAGGACTGTTTCCCAAACATGTCTAAGCATTAAGATTACCATATCTGATATCACTAAAAGGTATAGTTCGCTTTAATATGGCATCGGAGCTTTTAGCACCAAGCTAGCTCCTTTTCAGCTAACAAGATGAACTGTGTGGGTCGTGTGTCACAAATCAGAGAACAAAGATCTCACATTGACTTTTACCTGTATACTGTGCAAAATCCTCTTATTGCCAACAAAGTGAATGAAATAAAAAGGATGTTTTCCACTAAACAACTAGAAGGGCACTGTCAAGGTCAATGTGAAACAACATACACCAGACCTCAGAGAAAATAAATCCAAATTTATAGTAAATGATCCAGATCTGCACCAACATTTAATGTGTTCATCCCGTGCCCTAACCCTCCACCTTGTTCGGTGCAAATCGGCTCAGTACTTTTAGTGTAATCCTGCTAAAAGGTAAAGGCAGTT
>NW_019449826.1:0-968 GCF_002814215.2 Seriola lalandi dorsalis | reverse complement strand
GCTGAATGTAATTAGATTTTCTGACACTTGTATCAGCCTCTTTACTCCCTAGTTCCCAGATCTACTAACAGGACCTTCACCGGACCACCACCATGTTTGTTAGCAGCCTCAGAACATGACTCATTGTAATGTGCTGCTTAACTGTCAGTTTATTGTCAGACAGCTGACAGACGAAGGTTTTCATGCAGTCGGATCAGCTGGTGGCGAGATGAGAGCTGGAGGACTCAGCATGATGCCAAGCGTTGCCTTACGTCGTTGTCTTAACCCTAGAGCCCATACGGTTGACTAGCCAAACCCAGAGCCCTACAGGACGTCCTGTGTATGGCTCTGGTTTACATCCCACTAATCAGCAGTCTGTGGGGGCGTGTCTACAACTCTGTCTCCTAGCAACCACTCACCATCCACCTGTCACGGGGAAACATAATGATTCGAATGTAAGATATATTAAACTACATACATTTGCACATTGTTGTCAAATAATGTTGCTAGCACTTTGAAAAGAGTCGTGTTAGAGATCGTGTTTTGTTTTACATATTGTAAAATGAATCAGAGATTTATTTTGTGGAGGCTTTTATTTTGCTGATACATACAGTATGACAAATATATATATTGAATATCTTTGTGTGTTATCTATATTTGATGCAGTATGTAAATGTGATGATGATGATGATGTTGATGATTGTTCACGTGTAGCCGGTGATAACGAGCAACAAGCCGCACCAAACGACACCGGCTGCGACCAAGTCGAGCTTCAGGCTACCTCACTTCTCATTCAGACTTTCAAAATAAAACTTCTTTTAGCTTTTTATGCAAATGTTTTGTCAGCGCCGTTGGCGGCTGCTAGCAGGAGGGGATTGTGGGAAGCGTTTCTGGAAATGTTTCCCTCTTCGTCCCCGTTTCATGTTGCAGCTTTAAAGGTTCTCCAGCATCTGTAAAAATTTGATAAACTGAAAATCTGACATGCAGGA
>NW_019449825.1:0-864 GCF_002814215.2 Seriola lalandi dorsalis | reverse complement strand
TTGACATGTTCTCACTGCCCTGTCCTATGAATCTAACTCATCTTACACAGTTTCTTCTTTTTGTATCCTGGAAGATTTTTTTTTTTAACCTATTTCCAAACAATTACTGATTATTCTAACCTGCATGTTTTATGTCTGTTTACACATATTCTTATTTAAAACTAAATCACTTACAAACAGCAAATAATGCAGCTGTTTGGATCCGCTGTAGTGTTGAGCCTCCACACTCACACACACTGAGTGAATGTTGAATTAGATATAACCCTGTTCTCCCCTTACACTTACCTGCCATTTTAAATAGGCTATTGTGTATTAATAAAATACAGCCGAGAGATTTGAGCTGGTTCGCAGCAGCTGAGGAAACAGGGTTGTGGGGATTTAAAAAACCGCCCCAAGTCCCAGAGTCAAACACTATTTACTTATCAACCAGCCGGAAAGCCAACGCAAACTTTCAGCAGCGCAAAGCAACTGGAGAGTGAAGCCAGGCCAGCAAACAGCGGCTCAGTTTCCCACACTTAAAAAAAGGAAAAAGAAAGAATAACAGCAGGTGCATGATGAAGAGCTTCCACCTACCTGTCAGTGGGTCGTAAGATCTGTCCAGCTCTCTGGAGTCTGACAAACTCTGGTCCTGACTCCTGGACTTCATGTTTTCTCACTTCTTACCAGACCACCGAGCTGGACCTGCAGGATCTGTGCGCGCGGCTCATCTACGACTCCTGCGCCTTCATTCCCGTCCGCATGTCACTTTGTCTTCAAGCATCAGCCTGAGTGGAAGGAAGAGCCCGTGCAAAGCGCGTCTGTGTGTGTGTGTGTGTGTGTGTGTGTGTGTGTGTGTGTGTGTGTGTGTGTGTGTGTGTGTGTGTG
>NW_019449824.1:0-1257 GCF_002814215.2 Seriola lalandi dorsalis | reverse complement strand
AACCATTGTTTTCATTATATTATCAACTCAATATGCTGTACCTTTAACTCATTCAGAGCTGCAACGTGCTTAATATCAGAGCGCTACTTCCATTGTCTCCTAAATAAGGCAACACAGTTGTTAGATTTATAGAGAGTATGTTTTACCTTTACAAGAGTGAAGGACTTTACTACCGTTAACGTGCCCCTGCACATATTCAACTGGCCAAAGTTTACCCACAAGCAACAATTTTACTGGACAACCCAGGATCATTCTCTCAAGGAGATAAATGAACTGAAAATGTTGCACCACTCTTTCTTTATTCCCCTTCCTATCTCTCTGCAGGTAAGTCCTGCATGACATTGCTGACCATGGCTCGCTATGAGTGGTTCGAGGAATGGGAGGGGACAAGGCTTGGCAAGAGAGGACAGGACTACCTGGATATGAAAAACAGCATGGCCCAAGAGCTGCTGGAGTGGGCGCTAACCATCTTCCCCCAGTTGCGGGACAAGGTATATGTCAGTGCTTGCATGTAGTTGTTTATGTACTTGTGCCTTCATACGGTTATTTACACTGCAATTCCTGCACACTTGTTGAAAGACTTGATCAAATCTACATCTAATCCTATCCTCTTATCAAACTAAAATTGGTCAGACTATCACTGTAAAGATGCGCTAGTTGATATTTTGTATTTTTGACTACATGTAATGTGAAAGGCATGTAGTCACACATCTGCAGAGAACCCACCCCAGACTTTTTACACATGCGGTGAATTTGAATTTCTACAGTTCTGTAATCGCCATCATCTACTGTCGATTTTCCTTTTCCCTGCCAGTACAACGTGTACATACTGTATGTGTATGTATGTTCAGGTGGTGATGGTGGACGCTGCCACCCCTCTAACAAATGTCCACTATTTGGGCGCTCCAAGAGGTGAGATGTACGGCGCTGAGCATAACTTGGAACGCTTCAACCCAGAAACGGTTGCTAGGACACGACCACAGACGCCGATCGACGGGCTCTACCTAACAGGTGACTTGACGGGACAGTTTCAAGTGTAGATTCTACAGAGATGTGACAGGTGTGCTCAGCGTTTGTTTGTGTGGGTTTGTGTGTGCGCAGGTCAGGATGTATTCTGTAACGGCATGGCTGGAGCTCTGCACGGCGGACTGCTCTGCGCCTCTGCTGTCCTCGATCAGATCCTCTACATTGACCTTCTAGCCCTGAAGACCAAGCTCAAACGCAAACGGACCAATCATAAGCTGATCTAGCAGCGAC
>NW_019449823.1:0-1040 GCF_002814215.2 Seriola lalandi dorsalis | reverse complement strand
GTGTGTGTGTGTGTGTGTGTGTGTGTGTAGTGGTCGCGGTCAGTGGCGCAAAGTGTCTGAAACTTGGAGGGGTTAGATTAACTGTAAGCATGATCTTCACTGAGGTCATTTCTCCCCTTCTGTGCCAACTCACACACATAATCACACATACCCCCCTTTCCATTAGCCTACCAATCCCACCTGGTATTTTAATCTAGATTTAGGATCTAACACGTATCAAATGGTTGCCCACTGCTTATACAGTAATTCTATACGCTTTCTATACCCTAAACTCTACTGCACAGCTTCACAGTACCATGACTGGTACTGAAAGGATTAGTCAACTGGTTATCTGACACAAAACTAACTAGATTCAAGAAATCTAGTCAATATTTTTCTGGTTCCTCAAATGTGAGAATATCTTATAAATTACATGATTACTCAATGACTGATTACCTTTATAAAAAAATGTGTAAGCATGTAACATTTAACTTTTCATTTTCTTACTTGCAAATCTTAACATTTCTCGCCACCACTGTGTTAGTGTTAAAACTGATTATTACACAAACAGCAATCTAATGAAGCCACAATCATAATTAAAATGTTGTAAACAAGTGTCACCACTGCTTGTGGTGTAACTTAGTTTTTCTAAAAACAAAAAGGAAACACTTTTTATTGCTTAAATAATGACCAAGAGAACAAACATCTTTGTATGTTTCATCAGTCTTCATAACGTTAGTTTGTATCCTAAAATACAAGTGGTTTGTGGGTAAATTTTAAATCAAATATTTTTCCAAATAACCGAGAGACTTTATCAGCTTCATATGCAATCAGTTCATTTTCACTTAATCTGACGGTGTAATTGATTCATGTGTATATCTGAATCTTTTGTTCATAGTTGTTTTTGTTGGAGCGATTATTGATAATTTGGGGATTAATATAAATCTCCCCAACACAAAACTGTAAAAGGAAACCTGACACCATGATAATTAACTGTTGTCTACTTACAAAAATCCAAAATATTATATATAATATATATCCATAATTATTGGCACACACAA
>NW_019449822.1:0-849 GCF_002814215.2 Seriola lalandi dorsalis | reverse complement strand
GGAAGGGCCCTTAGACTAGATCAGCATATGTATGGATAGGGCAGACAGGGCCCCTAGACTGAATCAACATATGGACAGGTAAGATGTTGTTAAGACAATGAAGCGTTGGTGATGTAAGAGGGAAGAGGTAGACAGAAGGTATAGGGTTATTTCTAGGTGCCAGCCAGTTTACATTACAGGATGTGTATTTTCTTCCTCACATGGTTCAGACTGCAGTTATGAGCAGCTTAGTGAAAGAAAAACAAACTAAATAAAATAACAAAACAACTTTCACATCAATAAGTAATAATTCTGTGTAGGTGATATCAGTGTGTCATCAAACCACTGGGAACATGGCTGCAAAACCACCATCTAAATAAAATCCAATATTATCACTAACACAATTAAACTTCTTTAAAAGGAAGGTAAATGGCTGCATTTATATACTGCTTTTATTTCACAACAAAAAAGTGTATTTACATGAGTTACCTGTAAGGAAAACCTTGTATGAGTAACGTATGAATGCTATAAATCAGAATTACCTGAAACCATCCTGTACTTTATGTAGCTGTGGCTCAGGGCAAGTAATAAATGAATTCACTATGACTAAAAGCTAATGCTCATTTGCAATCTCTGCATGGATGCCATAGATGGCGTACAATATGAAGATGTTTAAAGTTAAACCCAAAAGGCTGTGTGACACTGACAAATCCAAAATATATCAATTCCCCACCTGAGCATGTTAACATTGAACAATTGATTATCAATAGCCACATACAAAATCCTATAAAACCTTCCCTCACACAAGGCATAGCAGAAAGGCGCTTTAAATTACCTGTCTTCACCTCCTCTCTTCCAGCCTCCACCTGT
>NW_019449821.1:0-958 GCF_002814215.2 Seriola lalandi dorsalis | reverse complement strand
TCTCATGTACAACAAATATGTGGCAGCATATTAAACCAGGACATACTCAAAACACAAAAATCAATACATGTTGTTTACCTGGGGTTTATTGGCATTGCTATCTTTGAGAGCATTCCCATCATTGTTCAGGGTCTGTTTCACATTGGACATCCAGTGCAATAGTTTGCTAACTTTATCACCGTGCTCTCTCTTCTCCTCATCAACAGACCTCTACAATCAGAACAGATGGGTTTTCAACAAGATTGTTAAAAAAAAAAACACTCAATGTGGGAATCTTAAAAGGGAGGGGCATTGTCAAATTACATCTATAATCAGACTAAAAACACACAAAGCTCAAGTTGCATCAAACATGGTATCATAATACATGTGTAAAGCATAAAACAGCATTGAACTGAGAAAACAAGGTTAACTTCATTGCCTAACATAAAACCAAAGAAAGTCTAATTTGCAGATTTTGAGTTTATGCTATGGACAACCACATATTTACAAATGCTTATTGCCTATACGCCCAAACGTAATGAAATGTTGATTTGGCTCCAAAGCCAAGAACTTTTGTTGCCTCCAGTAACCTTAACCCCGTGTGACAATCATACACACTTCTTTCAAGTGCCTCTCTGAACGTGATTCTTCTCTTGGTCTTCGGACAGGTGAGACTTTTGGTGTGAAACTTCTCATCTTTGAGTACAGAGACAGTAACTTTGTCAACAAGGCCACTCTGAATGACTTCCTCAAGCGAGACTCTATCATGATTTTCGGGATTTATCAATCCTCCAGTCAGGAGCTGGAACTCGATACAGCGGAAACCAGCATCCTTTGGAAAGAGATTTTCCTGAACGGCCTGGGAAATAGACAAAGTCTTTGCAGTCTTGGGATGAACTACGCCTTTAAATGCCTGCTCAAACTGTTGGAGCTGCTGACTCAGTGCCTCATCTACAAGACCTCTCTTGAGAGCCTCAGA
>NW_019449820.1:0-834 GCF_002814215.2 Seriola lalandi dorsalis | reverse complement strand
ATGTGGTCATGTGGTCATGTGGTCAAACAGGGAGAAGAATCAGATCAACATGATGAGGCTTTTACTTTGAAAGGACCAAACTCAGAGCATTCAAACAAAGTTTTATTGAGAACAGGACAGTGACCGTTAATATTCATATCAGCTCACAGCTCATGCTCAGTGGTGACATGAGTAATAATGTCATCATGCTCTTCTACACACTGGGTCGTTTCCATGGAGATGGGTGGTTTGTTCCCTGTGGGCGGAGTTAAGAAGTTTCAGTCACACGTTTAATGTGTGTGTGTGTTACCTGTCCTCCAGATGGACACCATGAGGACAGTGCAGATGCAGTACAGATAGATGACCACTAGATGTTACAAGAGGGTTGCTCTTCTGTCCAACTCTGTCCTCACACCAGTACTGTCCTCCATCTGAGGACGGGCGGAGGTCTGAGAGGACGCAGGACGAGCCATCAAACTGTACCGAAAGAACTGAGGACGGTTTGGATTGATGTTTAGAAAGACTAGAGAGAGAGAGAGACAGACAGGCAGAGAGACAGTTAGAGAGACAGACAGAGAGTTAGAGAGACAGACAGAGAGAAAGAGAGACAGACAGATAGGCAGAGAGAGAGACAGACAGTCAGAGAGACAGTAAGAGAGGCAGACAGAGAGAGACAGACAGAAAGAGAAACAGACAGACAGTCAGCGAGACAGACAGAGAGAGAGACAGCTACAGAGAGAGAGAGACAGACAGTCAGATACAGTAAGAGAGAAAGACAGAAAGAGAGAGAGACAGGTGGAGAGACAGTTAGAGAGACAGTAACAAAGACAGAGGGACAGAGAGAGAGAGAGACAG
>NW_019449819.1:0-987 GCF_002814215.2 Seriola lalandi dorsalis | reverse complement strand
TCTGCAGACTAATTGTCCTGTTTCCTTCACTTGTTAGTTAAGCTGTTAGTGTTGATGTCACCCGCTTTGTGTGTTCAGCTGTTCTGATCAAACACTTTGTCTGTCAGGTCAGCTGAGTTCTGTTAGATAAGTTGGTATGTTGTCACTTTGCGATCACAGAGTTTAGTTCTGATAATTTGACCTCTTTTAAGGGCCCAGAATATTTTGTTCAATAATTTGTCTCATTTGTGTAAAACAGAACTGATTCGGAGTCCATGCTCATTAACGTGGCTCCACTGTGACCACCTGTGTGTCAGTGGGATGGATCTGAACTGGGGTCAGTGTGCAGACCGGAAACTGTTCAACACGACGTGAAATAAAAAGCTTCCAGTCTGCGTTTATCTCTGATCATCAAACTCCTGTTGGATCTCAGGATGTGATGGGCAACTGACCTAATGAAGCTCTCTCAGCCCTCGCTCTGTCTTTTATTTCCTCAGAGGTTTTAACAGATACTAACAGGGTCCTGATCAGCTGGATGTGGAGGCTGCGAGGACCTCGGTCCACGGGGACTTGTTAAATTCAATCATATGCTCCTTGAGTCATTGTACGACACATCCAGCTGCTGTTGGAGTCGTTTCTGTCTGCTCTTGTTCTACGATGATTAATGGCTGCTGCTGCTGCTGCTGCTGCTGCTGCTCTATTAGCAGAGAAATGATGGAGGTGAGGTGACGGCTGAGGCACAAAACAAAGTGGTGGAGTTCATCGAGGACGGTGCAGTTGTCTCATATTTCCTGCAGGTGCTGAGCTGTGGAGGAGATTTCTGTGATCCAGGTGTTTTGTTAAAATGTTGAACCGCTCCTTTAAATGCGCGAATCCTCAGCGTTATCAGAGACGTGTCAGCAGAGTTAAAGTAAGAGCCACATTTAGAAGCATTAACTTTCCTCGAGTCCCTGCTGTCTGCTGGTCCGGCCCACGTGTCAGAACATCCAGGCGGCTTCACGCCTCAGT
>NW_019449818.1:0-1046 GCF_002814215.2 Seriola lalandi dorsalis | reverse complement strand
TGTGTCAATAAAGCTACAACAGTAACCCTGGTTCACACACACACACGCACACACAAGCTAGTGGCTGTGCTGGGAGGACCTTTCAGATGAATGAATGAGTGGAAAAAGTAAGTGTGTGTTTAAAAGTATCTGTAGTCTCCTGGGGAGGAAAGTCTGAGAGCTGCTGTAAAACAACCTCACAAAGAATCTGTTCTGTTTCTTCTGAAGGTCTAACTGTTTTATTTTCAGTTAAATTACATAGTTTCTGTTTGGTTTGATTGATCATGTTAATAAGTCAGTAGCAGCTGAGTTTTTTAATTCAAGTTATATTCCCAAATAATAACACCCGCATGGAAAATTCATATTCATTTACAACTACTACCAATACTTTTGCTACTGCTGCTACTACTACCACTACCATGGATGTATTATAAGACTATCCATCTATTGATATATACAGTTAGTGGTTGAGGAAGTAATTACATCTTTACTTATGTGAAAATAGCCATACAACAATGTAAAAATACTCCATTACAAGTAAAAGTGCTGCATTGAAAGTGTCATACTACTCATAATTCAGAAAAATGTCCCCTATTAATGCGCCTATCATAGATATAATATAAATTACACTATTGGATTCGTATGACACATGTTTTAATTTGTAAGTACAGATTTACAGCTGTAGTTGGTCAAAGTGGAGTTAGTTTTATATTCTTAGTATTAGTATATTCTGTGCATACTTAAATCTATGATAATCTAATGTTATATATTATAATATAAACATAAATACCATATCCATAAATAAATATGGATATGGTATACACTACACAATACACCAATACAACAATAATGTGTTTGAATATGAATATGAGAAAGTAAATAAATAAAAACAAAATTTCTTATTAATTGTATTTCATTTTAATTAATTTTAATTTGTTATTTATGTTCTATTTAAATTTAAAAATATTTTTATTTATTCATATATCTTCATTTTATTTCCTATTTGTTTTTAAATACTTTTAAAACACCGTTACATGAATAGTCGCCATGAGCATTGCCTGTCGATG
>NW_019449817.1:0-1053 GCF_002814215.2 Seriola lalandi dorsalis | reverse complement strand
ACAAAAAGTCAATGGGATATTTCCACTGACTTTGTTATAATGGACATTTTTGCCCATCAATGTATACTCAATAATCCATTTTCTCAATGTAAGAATTAAACCTAAAACACAGTAAAGAGTTTAAACACTGATGGGGTCTGAAGACTTTCTGAAGCCACTCTGGGTGATGTTATTCTCATCAGTGTCATTAAGAAGAAACGATCCTTCATATTAAGTGAGAACCATCTGTGGTGTTCACACTGTACCTGTGATATGTTTAGAAATGAATAATTATATTTATGGCAGAATGAAACCAACACGTCACAAACCTCTGCATGTGTGTCAGCAGCTGGGCAGGTGTTAAAGGTTTAGAGCCTATGGTTCCTGTCAGGTGCTACTACAGGCCAGTAAAGGTCTCACTGCTAAACTGACAAACACAAAGAGGCAGCAGAGCTACAGATTTCTCTCAGGTTTTTGATTGTAACTGAAGAAGTTACTAATATTAAACGCCTTTATTTATCCTGCTTATTTATGCTGTCTTTATTACAGTTGGTACACAGACCTGGGGGCTTAAATGTGAGTTCTTCTCTCCTCAATAAAATTAAATAGTATAATGACTTTAATAGATTCATACATATTTTTTCCTGATACCAGGTTGTTCTCCTCTGATACAAATGCCCAAAGCATAATTGCTGTTTTTTTAATCATTGGTTTGTTCGTTGATCTTATGAACTACAGTATATCCAACAGATGTATATGAAGTCACTTATATCTACAGCTACATAGTTGTTTTTTAATTCCTGGGATTTTTTTTTGTAGATCTAAAGTCAGGATGCAGGTTTCATGGGGTGAAGGAGAAATCAGTAGACTCACCCAGTGTCAGCCTGCTTCTCCATCTCCCCTAAAGACTTCAGCTGGTTCTCCAGTTTCTCTGAGAGCTCTGTAGCCTGAGGAGAAACACAAACCCTGTTCTAGATAACTTGTTCACAGAAACTTAGTTCCCTCTTAGGAAACATTCCCAGTGATTTATTTATTATATAATCTCTTACTGTCACTGTTTTCACATAATTCCTG
>NW_019449816.1:849-2083 GCF_002814215.2 Seriola lalandi dorsalis | reverse complement strand
ACAGGGTGTAAAAACCTCTTAAATGATGCCACAGGGAGATAAAGGAGACTGTTACAAATACATAAAGCAGTGGTGTGTGAGCTGAGATGCTGTTTGAAGTGCACCTGTATGTTTTACTGTGAATAAAAACGGGACTGACTGACCTGGGTGACACCACAGTGCACTGTGTGAAGTGTTTGAATCAGGATGGTGGCTGTCGAGAAAATCAGCCCTAACACAGAGAGCCAGAGAGTGTGTGTGTGTGTGTGTGTGAGAGAGAGCGTGCGTGCGTGCGTGCGTGCATGCGTGAGTGAGTGAGTGAGTGTGTGTGTGCGTGTGTGTATGTGTGTGTTGTAGAGAGTGAGAGAGTCACTGATGCCGGTGGTTGATGTGGCACTCGGTGCATTTATCCCAACCTCCGCCTCCACTCGATTGGTCACGCCTTAGCTTAGCGGTGCATATGGGGGCAAAATGGCTGCTTCCACCTCCCCGCAGACCCAAACAATAGCGGAAAAACTGTCTGGCTTCAGCTGCCGGGAGTCCGATGCACTGCGGTTGCGGACCGGTGAGTACCGCGCGCTGTAATTCCTGTGCACCGCGTGCCCCTCGGATCACACGGCGGCGTTTTCCACTGCGCGTGTCTCGCGCCGCATCTTCTGTCACATTGTAGCCAGACAACAGCCATTATAAAAAAAAAAAAAACTCTTTATCATGTGAGACCACGTAAAGAAAAGCAGTGTCGCGCACAGCCATGCAGGTAGCCCATGACATGCATGTCAAAAGCTCATAAAGCTGGTCATTGTTATTGTTTCGGGTCTTCACGTCTCGCACGCGCGGTTTAAATCGTGGTGATTTTTGGCTGTTGTGATATTGTTGTTACAGTTTGTGTGTTTTCTTGATGTCTGAGAGGTTTTTTTTTTTTTTTTTTTTTTTTTTTTATTGTGCACGTCTGGGATGACGTCCAGAATTTCCAATGCTGCAGGATCTCTAAAATTACCTACAGTTGCCCAATCCTCGCCATTTTACTTTGCTTTGATTTTTGATAGAGGACACGCTGTGCTTTCAAGTGCATGCATTTGTGCACGTTTTTTTAAACAATAAACTAAGAGTTGGATGGCTCCGGAAAACGTGGGAACTTTGTGGACTGAAAGCGGTCGTAGTCAGTAATCTTATTGCAACTTATCCGGATCAACGAAGTATAATCGAAGTATCACTTTTACTTGGAAGTATCGGGGGGGGGGGGGGGGGGGGGGTG
>NW_019449816.1:0-829 GCF_002814215.2 Seriola lalandi dorsalis | reverse complement strand
GGGGGGTTGCTCAGTGTTTCTCTGCCTGCATGGATTCAAAGTCAAGTTAGCGGTTTGCCACTTTGTTATGTTTTATAAATACTCAGCTGATGATTTAGTATTGTCTTCATTATAATAGCTGGTGTTATAACGCTGCGCTCCGAGGTGTCACATCGCCGCTCTTTTACAGTCAAGAGATGAACTGACAAGCGCAGAGCCGCCCACCAGACAAAAAGCATTGTCTGTCTCCACGTCTCTTTTGATTTACCGATTTGTCGCAGAAAATGGCACTTTTGTCCCAGGAATGCCTGACTGCGGGGAACCAGGACTGCCATGTTTGTTTCACACAGTAGTGCAATTAGTACTTTTGTGACAGGGTTTCATCACTTGCATTGTTTTCATGTGCATTTCCTCACAGGAGAGGTTATAATGCGCTGTTATTGCAAGGACTGAGAAATCATAAGCAATGAGCTCAGGAGACTGAGTTAATTTTTCTGCTCTCAGCCTGCGTCTTTTATTTTATTCTCAAGGCGCTCAGAAATACACTGATGTGCTTTAACAGGCTGAGACAGAAATTAAATCTAGTCGTGAGACACATTCCTCAGACACCATCATTTATTTTAAGGTGATTTATTATCACACTCACTTAATTGTCCTAATTAACATGGCAGTCCTACACTTATATATCTACACTTTTTTTTATATATATATATATATATATATATATATATATATATATATATATATGGATACTGTGTTTTATGTTTTAGGGGATGAGGAGGAAGCAGCTGACGAAGAGGATGAGGAGGAGCTGCAGCTTCCAGCTCTGGACAGTCTGAGCTCAAGCCCC
>NW_019449815.1:0-836 GCF_002814215.2 Seriola lalandi dorsalis | reverse complement strand
GCACAAGACAAGGGGAACACAGACAATTTAAACACATGGAGGGAAATAGGGAACAGGTGGAAACACTTAGGGCAATCAGACTGAGACACATGAGGAAGGGCAAGTGACCTGAAACGAGAGGAGAATTATTTTTCAAAATAAAACAGGAAATGACAGGACAAAACAAACCCAAGACAAGACAACCTCACCACGGTGTGACACATATAATGAGAGTGTGATCAGATTTTTGTCCCAACAACACAAATACACTCTTGAGCGCGGACATACACATTCATGTCCCTGCTTCCTACTTCAGCTCCTCTACAATGTACATCAAACCAAAATAAAAGCAAATAAAATTAAAAATTTACTGTGTCTAATGTGACCAAACTATTAAAGTTCAATCTGGGACAAGGAACACAGATAGTAAAATGAAGCTGGCAACCCGATGACATGTAGAAGAGTCACTGGTAGATAAACTGAAACAATACCACCATTCAGATAAGAGAGACGCCCAGCAGAGGTAGTCAAATGAGGCACCTCGTCTTCCTTTTGAGAGTTAAATGCCAACCGAGCAGAGAGTATGTACTACAGTGCTACCACTATTCTGACGGCGCCTGACAAGAGTGTGAGGATGGAGAAGAACTTAGGTGTTGACCTGCAGATGGATACAGCAGAGGGAGGCCTAAAGGAGCTGGTGCTGAGGTGGTTCACTGAGACGCAAGCAGGGCTCATCCTGAACAATGGAAACTTCCCTGACTGGTTTCAAGGCTTCGCTGCGAGAAAGTAAGCAACACAGAAAAGAGAAGAGTCCTGGTCCAGGATCTGTGGTGTAGGAGTGAGAAGTATTTTTTTTT
>NW_019449814.1:0-1204 GCF_002814215.2 Seriola lalandi dorsalis | reverse complement strand
AGTGCTCTGATGGGAGTCTTGGAGAATACACTCTGACCTTTGTGTCCCTCATGTCCTGAGCTATATCCTATTAGGCTGTTTACTGCATCGTGTGTGGTTACTGAAGATTTAATGATGGTATCAGATTGAAGTTGACAGATCTCCCTTGGCTCTCTTTACTTTGTGTTATCATGGGAGGCAGTGTTTGGATTGTGTTGACTTTTTATAAGCTTTCATTATAATTGCACCTGGCATTAAAATGCATCTACAGTGTACACACTGAAATCAGTTTTTCATTATCATCAAGACTTTTTTTTCAAGTCATATTTTATGAACACCTAATTTTTCTTGTTCACCATCTGCCAACATCCTGACAGTCCATTTTTGACAAGTGTTGTATTTTACACTTCACATTTTCTGCCATCTGTCTAATTTGCGTTTATCTCCTTATTGGATTTGCACACACAATGATATATCCACTGATGACATATTATTAGAGAAGCCTAGTGCTCCTAGCTACGACAAGGCATATAAAATGAAAATAAGAACATGACACAGAAGAAGTAAAAACAATACAATGAAGAAAGTCAAATAAATAGGAATAATCAGTATAAATAACATTATATCTGATCATCCAAGACACATGTTGATTGCAGGTGTAAAGGGTGTCATAGTAGATAAAGGAGGTGATGTAACAGCACAGCATGTTGATGCTTTATACAGGGTACATTTGATTTATATTAATTAATGTTGCTGAAAAAAAATAAACTATATAAAATATTTCTATATAGTACTATTTGTTGCTCTGGTGCTTGAAAGAATAAGCATCCCTCACCACATTATAGGTAATACATGTGATTCGCTGTTTCTTGTCTTACCTGACTCACCCCTTTACCATTAACTTGAAGTGGAGAAAAAAAAAAAGGATAAACTGCATCTTGAGTCACAATTATTCTTGTCTCTGATTCTTTGGAGTTTCACTTTTTTTCTGTGAGCACTCAAAGACGATGAGTAAGACGTACAGTAGAGATTAATTCTGCAAAGACATAAAATGAAAAGGCTTTCCATCTGTGTCTCCACCTTTCAGTCACCTTCCTTGTTCTGGGCCATTATGACTGTATTCACAGACACAGTGACCCTGGCAGAGTCGGTGTAATTATTCTAATGAGGTCTGCTACACCTTTTGTGCAGTCAGAGTATATTCTCCCTCACTGTCGGTGTGTGC
>NW_019449813.1:0-960 GCF_002814215.2 Seriola lalandi dorsalis | reverse complement strand
TTAATACAGTCCTACAGGGATGATATATGCTTTTAGTCCAACCCTGAAGTTATCATTACCCTGGTTCCCTCCACTAAAAGCCAATGGTTTTTTTCCATTGTGTTTTGGATTATTACTGAAAATAGTTCATGATACTGACATGTTTTGTTAAGCAGGATGATCTTCACTAATGATATATAATAAACACCACTTTATGATGTTTGAAGCCTAAATACAATCAGCAGAAGTAAAAAGCTAATGTTAGGCTACAAACCAACTACACCACGGTCACATGACATCAACATCATCACCACTAAACTTCAACCTGTAGTTTGATTTAGCTCCTACCTCTTCTACAAAAGCCTTTCCTCTTACAAAGTTAGTAACAGTTTGTAAGAGCACGAGTATAAACATAACAAGGCTGTAAAGGTGCACAGGTAAGTAGATTGGTTTTCATATTCAACATGATGACGTTTAACGTCCCCAACAACCTCTGTAGTCTCATTTGGACACTTGTTACCTACCGGCCTAGCAAAACATGTCCTACATATCCCTGGGTCCCCGGCTCAATTCTGGCCCACATACTTATTCCAGCTGTTATCCTCCAGTGTTGCCTGACAACCAGCATCTGACAGTCATGCTGTATGCGGGCAGGACTTGGGCCAAGGAACCGGGCAAAAGACAATATGTGGTCCAATTATTTGCCACAATCTTTTCCTTCTGGGGGGGCACCAACTAAACTCATGACTGAACTCTGTCAGCATACTAATTATACACAACTGATATGTTACCTTTACCTTTAGCGTGTTGACCTTAACATGCTAACATTAACATTTGTATCCTTACAATCTCCAGACCTGCTAACTGACAATAGACAGTCAAAAACACAAACAGGTAAAGAGTGAAGATACTCACAGACAGAAGTGAGAGCTGACGTCTTCAGGTCAATGGAGTGAAGTGGAATCTTCTCTCTGAAGAATC
>NW_019449812.1:0-936 GCF_002814215.2 Seriola lalandi dorsalis | reverse complement strand
GACAACTGAAGGGTTCAGGTCTGTATGTGGACCAGTTGACTGTAGGAGGTAACCAGGTGATCTCTGTACTACAGCTGATGGTTGTTTTTTATTATTGGATGATTTGTGGCTGTGTAACGTCTCAGATCAACAGCTGCACATTGTTTCTGGTGAGAACACTCGAATGGTTAAACTCGTCTCTCTGGGTTTTGTCTCAGATTATTAGGAACAGTAGAGCTGAACCAGCATTGAGGTGGTCTTTTGGTTTTCCTCTCTCACTAATCCTCCTGCTTGATGGATGCAGGTTCCCTCTGAAGTGACGGTGAATCCTGACCTCCATCCCGACCCCTGACCCCTAGGTCCTGACCCCCTCTCAGCTCTCCTCTAACAGCTGGATTACAACATCTGACTTGACAGCGATCAGTGGAGAGATTTGCTTTATTCATGGGAGCAGATACTATTATCAGCTGGTGATTGTTGGCTTAGTGATCAATAAGTTGAGTGTTGGGTGTCTCTGGTCGTTTTTAGTCAAGTGGTTGATCTCAGTGTTGTCTGCTGTTGTGTGAAGGTCTATCATAATCTCAGTTGGTTGTTGTTGTGCAGCATAAAGATTCAGTTCCTGACTCTGTTGCTTTTGTGTTGGATGTGAAATGTCTGCTCAGTTAAAGCTGCAGTGATTAGTCAATTAATCAATTGTGTGTGTGTGTGTGTGTGTGTGTCTGTCTACATATATAATGTATAAAAACTGATTTAGTGACGGTCAACAGTCATGTGATGTAATGAACTGTGACTCGTGTTAATCAGAATAATCAAGGACAGTTTTTATCTGAGGAGAAACTTGTCAGACGTTTCAGAACAAGATGGAGAGTTAAAGTTGTGATTCACTGCGTCTCTGTTCATTAAAACCATCATCCGTCTGTGTGGTGGACTGGGACCCGGCTGGGATGTGGTTTTCAG
>NW_019449811.1:0-1294 GCF_002814215.2 Seriola lalandi dorsalis | reverse complement strand
CACAGACACAAACCGTCTCCTCAAACCAGAAGAGGGAGCTAGAGATGGAGACATTTCTGCACAAAGAGGAGCCCAGGGAGAACGGGAAGGCAGCAGAGTACACAGTCATCCCTCTGGACGAGCTTCCAGAGAGCTACTCATCACACTGAGCTTCACAGACAGACCCTCTGGAGGCTGGAGACTCATCACAGAACCACAAGACTGTGTTTGGAGCGGATGAATTTGATCAGAGGAACATAACTGCCAGGGCTGTTGAGCAAAAAAACAAAAGGTTTCTGTGGCCTTTCACGGCTCGGAGCCCTTCCTGATCGAGACTCTTGGTCTGGTTTTTCCTGCCGGCTTTTAAAAGCTGTCACCACACCTTCACTTTGAAGCTGCTGCAATACTTTGGTTGACGTATTTGTTTCCGAATCAGCTCTGTCATTAACTGTAAAATAACAAAACTAGTCGGGTAAGATGCACCAATGCCATTTATGTGAAATATAACTGGAAAGTCTTTCCAGTGTCATTGTAAATATTTTTTTTTTTTTCCAGAAAATCCCTCTGTGTATTTCAGTGTCTTTGCTGTAATATAATTTAATATCTTTGTAATAATGTTATTAAAGTCATGGGTTGTAACTTATATTAAGCTGCTCTTTTCCCCACATTCATTATGGAAGCTCTGAGCGCTGAACAGTGCGCTAACTCGTTAGCTTCTCTCGACAACCTACACGGCACTTCAGCTGTCGTTAACATGCATTTCATTGAATGTTCACATGCCGCGCGACATCCGCCCTCATCTGAGGAATAAACACAGCGGCAACTCTTCAATAAACATTTATTTGTGTTTAATATTTACACACAAGTATTAAAACATTTACACATCTTCAGTCCATTTGCCTGACAAATATTTGTGTGCTCCGTTACAGTTTTATTTGAGTACAATGCGAACAATCCTGCATGCGTTCAGTCAGTCAAAGTCAAAGGAAGTTCTGCATTACAATGAATGTCAGACACAAAAAAGACAAAATGTTGAATACTTTCTCGGACCGGTATGTGCACACGATCAAAAAGGAAGATAGAAAATAGAAGTTTTATGATCTACAGATTGTACAGTTTCACATGTTCATAGAAAACACTGACTAAGCTAGGCCATACACATTCTTATTCAGCCCGAGGACCAATGACAAATGAAACAGACGGAAAAGCGATGCAGCGAATTAACAGAGGATGGGTTTTCACATACATCAGGGTGTGCTGATAATTCCTGAGGGAGGTGTGTGTGTGTGTGTGTGTGTGTGTGTGTGTGTGTGTG
>NW_019449810.1:0-889 GCF_002814215.2 Seriola lalandi dorsalis | reverse complement strand
AGACAGAGAGAGACAGAGTGAGACACCTAGAGAGAGAGAGAGAGACTCTGTGGAGGAGCCTCCTCTCTGCTGTGGGAAGGAGGAGTGTCTGAAACAAGGCTTCTGGTTGGCTGCTGGTTGAGGCGGTACAGTGGCCAATCAGAGCAGTGGTGGGACGACAATGGAGGGAGGAGAGATGAACCCTGACTGAAGTCCGGTCTGATAGCAGCGGGATCCTCCGACCAAAACACACGTTATCACCAGGATCAGCCGAAGTGGCAGGAATTTATCTGCTCAGTAATAATCAGTCATCAATACACAGGTGAAACCCTGAGAGAGTGAATGAGAGGTGAACACCTGGTTAATCATCATCACATGACAGGAACATGTTATCGTACCTGCAGACGGCCTGTACAGAGACGCTGGTGGTGTTAAATAATCAATGCAGCTTATCAGAACCAATAGATCCTTATCAATATGTTTTACTTTGACTTTCCACAGAGGTCATCCCCACTGACAAGGTGGAGGTGGGCTTCAAGGACCTGGACGCCGCCATCTTGGTGGGCTCCATGCCCAGGAAGGAGGGCATGGAGAGGAAGGACCTGCTGAAGGCCAACGTGGCCATCTTCAAGACGCAGGGAGCCGCCCTGGACAAGTACGCCAAGAAGACCGTCAAGGTGACGCCTCGCCCGTCTGATTGATCGCCTTTTATTAATGTCACTGAATTGATTGATTGATTGATTGATGACGTCAGAGCAGATCTGTCCGTTGGGATCCAATCTGTGTCAGTTTCTTCAGATAGACGTTTAAATTCATCCACTGCTCAAAGCGCTTTAGTTCTTGACTCTCTTTAAGCCGGGCTGTTGTGCAATGAATTCTGGGTAAATTAATACTTTTTTTTTTTTTTTTT
>NW_019449808.1:0-1066 GCF_002814215.2 Seriola lalandi dorsalis | reverse complement strand
GTGTGTGTGTGTGTGTGGTGATGCGTTTCATCCTGTTCTCTGCTGTGACTTGCTTTAGAGATGTAATTGATTATCATATGAATTTGACTCCAGTCATCACATCCCAAGATGATTTAGTTCTCTAATATGATATATCCACAGAATCTGCAAGAAGAATCACGCTCCCTATATTGTGTCCCTCTGCCTAATCTGTAAAATCTGGCCACTGCCTCAGGATGTCAGTGCTGCAAGAGCAAATTTGGATCAATCTCAGCACTCAATTACCCCACCATTTGGTGCTTCACGACCCGAATAAACATTTTGTCACTAATCCATATGTTATTATCATCCACCAAGGCTATCATAGATGCTTGTAAACACGCACACGCGCACACACATGCACACTCGCACGCACGCACGCACGCACGCACACACACACACACACACACACATACACACACACAGACATGGCAACAGAAAAGAGTAACAGCAACCGCTAATTGTTTGACTGTAGACTTGACAATGACCTGCAGGCAAAATGCATGTGTGCCAATGCAACTGTCTGATCAGAGGGAGAAAGGATGTGACATTAGTCTTTGTCGCCATGCCATCATTTACAGTCTATGCTAATACACTGTATCTGATGACTGTACACATTTTAAAAAATAGATGAAATGAAATTCATGCTATGAGAACCTATGCAGGTTTGGAGATGATAAATTATTTCAACCTAATTAGCATGAATGACTTATTGCTTTGAATTACATACAGGTCCATGTTTCTGCATGAACACACAGCATGTACTAAAAATGTTTTGGGTTGAATGAGGACAGACTTCTCATTTGTTTAGGTCCAAGTTGAGCAGGAACTCCATACTACTGCTGGAAAGTTTGATAATAAGGCCAGACTTGATTCACATTTAGGCCCAGAGAAGGCCATTGGCCCTCGAGCGAGGTTGAGGCTATAGTCTGAATGAACAGTGACTTGCAATTTTACCATCATATATTGATATTGATCAGAGGATTTCAGTACAAAGTTGAAGTTGGTTATAGATTATCATGAATGAAGGTAATATCACAGAACATTT
>NW_019449807.1:0-1126 GCF_002814215.2 Seriola lalandi dorsalis | reverse complement strand
TGTAGCTACAGACGTCAACCTCATGGTGGCGCTAGACGAACAGTCAGAGCATCAGCACAGGATCCATCAGTCTGAACCACAGCACGCCTCGACTGTCTGTATCCTCACAAACCCAGGTTCTGTCAGGTTCTATCTGCCAGTGATCTGAAGAACCTCATGGAAGGAGACAGTTTGGGTTCTCGTCCTACTTACCAGTGAATTCAGAGAGAGATTTAATACACAGAATGATTAGAGCCGTTCCTCCTGTTTTCCACTGAGAGAAAACTTAGTCTGAGTCAGCGTTTATATTAATGAGGGAACACAGGAGGAGAACTAGAACATCAGGATGAGGGAACCCTGACACGTGGACCAGGCTGAGATAAAGTCCTCTCAGACCTGGACCTTGTGACTGGTCATGACTGACTCTTGGGAGAACCCTCCAGTGTTAAAGTCACCGAGTCATGTGAAGAACCGGATCAGACCTGATTCATTTAAAGAGATTAACCCACATTAACAGAGGACAGTCTGACGGCAGTGGAGGAGGAGGACACACCCGTCCTGTCTCTGCAGGACAGGAGGTGAACAGGACGTTTACTTCATTAAGTTCTGATGTTTGTTTCTGATGTTAGGAAATGATCTCTGGCGTGTTCAAAGACGTGAGAACCGTCCTATCAGGGGTGACCGCCGCTCGCCGGTCAGTGTGTTACCTCTGATGTCGTTGACCTCTGGCTCTGGAGTGTTTTAATATCTGATAAACTTCCTTTTGGAAGATGAACTTTGATCTTGAAATATAATATTTGTTGCTGCTCGTCGGTTTGAGAAGATGAAGCTAAAAATACTTGATTGGTTTTGACAGTTTAACATCAGCTCTGTGAATTCAAATACACGTCAGTAAACATAAATGTATATAAATGAAATGAAAATGATGGTGTCATTAGATTGTAATATATATTACAGACTGGATATGAAGGGTGTGTTTTCCGACAGGCAGCGTCTACCTGAACTACAACATGATGATCAATGAACTGAACTCAACTGAAAATTCCTTCAATAAGAAAACCTGTGCAGCAGCTTCAAGTTACTCGCTCAGGTGTCACAGCTGCTCACTCATCAGCTCCACATCACACTGATGATGATGATGATGATG
>NW_019449806.1:0-1196 GCF_002814215.2 Seriola lalandi dorsalis | reverse complement strand
AAAATCAAAATAGAAAATACAGAAACAATTCAGGACGAGTGAAGTAAATTAAATCATTGGCATCCAACAAGAAGAAAAATAAAAAAGATAGATAGAAA
Source organism: Seriola lalandi dorsalis (assembly GCF_002814215.2). Taxonomy (NCBI): domain Eukaryota; kingdom Metazoa; phylum Chordata; class Actinopteri; order Carangiformes; family Carangidae; genus Seriola; species Seriola lalandi. The sequence continues at coordinate 1,098 of NW_019449806.1, read as the reverse complement.
AGATAAAATACCAAAGAGTCTGTTTTTAATAGTTAGAGGAAACAGTGGAGCTCTGTGGCTCAGAGCGTCAGACACATCCATCCTCGTTAGGGGGAGACGATCACGGCTGGTTGCACATGAGATTTGTAGAGAAGAAGAAAAAGACAGAATATCATTCATCCTTTCCTCCGCTTTCTTCCGTTAACATCATATAACGGCGGCAGGAAGTGGATCTCTACCTCATCATCCCTGAAACAGCCGGAGCTTTTAACGGCTCCTAACAACGCACCGCTGTGAAGCTGTTGTTTTATCGTGTGTGAAGTTTGCTTTACGACATGTTGTCAGCAGGACACTTATCTGCTCTGAGATCACAGCAGCAACACAAGACGCTGTTGTTCCTCAGATCCTCCTGCAGGCTCCTCATCCATCCGCATTTCTGCTGGGAAATGAACTTTCAGGAGGCGGCAGCTGCGATGGAGGAGGTTTTTTTTTATGGCTTTAAGAAACACACAGGGAAACGTCAGTGTGACTGAACCTGGAAGTTGTCTCGAGGTTTAGGTTTTTAGATTTTTGTAAAACTCAGGACAGAGTCAGAGTCCTAGAGTTAGAGTTAGAAAGCCTTTTTATGTGCTTGTGATCAGCACACAGCGACATCAGGAGAGCTGCTCCTCGGTTGCTGCAACAGGTAATAAAACAGTAAGAATTTTATTTCTGCTTTTTATCCACTCACCGCTGTGATTTCCCTCCATGTGCAGATGAATTTGGAGAGTGGATTTATTTCTCCTCTGTTTCAAAGTGAACGGGAGTGAAGGAACAAAACGTGACGCAGGTCCGACGTCACGGGTTCTCCCCTGTTTCCGCCGTTCTCCGGCAGGTGTTTCAGGCCCATTAATCTGGACTGAAGTTGAAAATCAGTGACAGTATGAGCATCAGTGATCGCACAGCCGCTGACTTCCCTTCACTCACCTCAAGTGACGAGGTCAGGTCAGCTGGAAACACAAGAGAAGAACCACATGACAAAACCTCCCGCCGCTCTTCGGAAATTCAGGTCGAGGGAAATCCCGTGTCAAAGGATGTTGAGGTTCCTGCAGCGGAAAAAAAAAAAAAAACATTTCAGAG
>NW_019449805.1:0-886 GCF_002814215.2 Seriola lalandi dorsalis | reverse complement strand
AAGAGGACCTGTCACTTACCACCGTGTCTGCATCGCTTACTATGAAAGGTTCAGCACACTTATATTATGATCAGTCATGACTACCCTGTGGCAGAGTAACAAGCATAGTGTCAAAACATGAATGCTGCATGTCAGGCCCAAAATGCTACATGTTGATTGTGCAATTTTAGTAGGTTTTCCTGTAGAATGCCTGTGTAAAAAAAAAAAAAAAAAAATCTCTTAAATGAACATTGAAAAGTACAATCCTATTTTCAAAAAGCAGATCTCTGTCTGCATGAAACTAAATTTAAGGAATTAATTTAATTGTTAGAGCCTCTGCTGCTTCACCAGGTGACTTCAGATTTGTTATTGTGGTAATGTTAATACTGAGGTAATGTTGTGTTTTCCAAAAGGCAGCAAGCAGCTGCACCTTTAAGTTTTCCATCCGTGGCAATGAATTCCAAATGCTTCCATATGTTATTTCTCAGATGGTTTAGTGTCATTATAATCCGCTGAGCTCAAATGCTAGTTTCCTCCATTTTGCATGATGTGAAACTTTGAATTGGGTCAGATCATTACAAATCAAATATTATCTTTTTTTTTATGCTCAAGCACTAGTTCACTTAAAGCAAATGGAGTAAATTGTGTTTTGAATTTTCAACTAGACAGCATGTGAAATCAGAGCAGGAGAAAGCTTCATTATGTGAGGTAGAAAGGAAACTGCAGTTGCTGTTTATTTTTGTCTGAGCTGTCACAAATGCAGTCGGTGCTTGTTGTTAGCTGGGGATCACGTCCTTTCACTGTTTATTGCCAGAGTACACCTCTGCTGTCAAATTTGCTTGAATAAATCAAGATCGCAGTTCACTTTACATCGCTGTATTAAATAAACAGAAACATAACAGTCCCG
>NW_019449804.1:0-960 GCF_002814215.2 Seriola lalandi dorsalis | reverse complement strand
TAATTTTTACTATAAGAAGTTGGTATACTAAATCTCATTAATTTTTGAGTGTGCTATTGTTTTACACTGTTGTCTTAAAATGCAATGCACAAAGGTAATGTAGGAGCAAATAACAGCTGCAAAACACTGAACCTGAAGTGAGTGGAGCTGAAAACACATTCAGGAGGATCTTGTAAAACAAAAAAGTTAGAATTAAATCATTAAGAAAATTTGAAAATCTTTTTTTTTCCCTCATAGTGAAGAACAATAAACTGTTGCATCTCATTCCAAACCCCCAACCTACTACAGGATTTCATATGACTTTTGACATGATTTCAAATATAGTTTTCAACTAACTGCAAAAATGGCATACTACAGCCATAAGTCATAAGCCATAAGCTATAAGGCTGTATAGTAAAGCGTGTAGTTGGCAGCAGTCAAAGTACACAAGAGCACAGCTGGTATAGAACTGACACAAGCACTGAAGAGAGACACGGAGCCAGAGTAAAAAGCAATAAAATAAACAAAAAAAGGGATTAAAGTTGCAAGGAACCAATAGAAATGCAGAGGAACAGTGGTGATCATTTAAACATTGATAAATGTTGTTACATTTTCAAGAAGCTGAAATGAACACACGACGAGGACGAGTGTTCGGTCAGAAGACGTGCTTGACCCAAAATCCCCATGATGTTAGAATAATCATGAACTGTATGTTTGAAATCCTCTGCGTCAACTATGATCAAAGGAGACAAATGGATACAAGAAAACAGAGGCTGGACAAAAATATAAGGGGAAAGAGTTGACTGAGATATTTGTAGCAAGGAAATTTAACATCACAGTAATCAACAATCTGATCCATGAGATAAAATGGAAAATAGAGGCCAGTTTACTGGATGGGAAGATTTCTCTATGAGACATGCTCTTAGGTATTAGGACTCTGAAGCTGTTAATCAATAAGTCTGTGTTTCCTTTTGTTTTGAA
>NW_019449803.1:0-1022 GCF_002814215.2 Seriola lalandi dorsalis | reverse complement strand
TTCCTCCTGTCAATCTGTGACTCTGTGTCTGCCAACTTTCTTAAAATACGCAGTAGATTTCCCTTCTTATTTGGTTTGGCTGTATTTATGGAAGACACAATCTACTCTGTGTCTCTTCAGTTGTCAATTTTTCAATAAATTAGTCTTTATTTCTGGCTCTTCTGACTCCCTTTTCCCTCTGTGTGTTTCTTCACTATGGATTCACAGAGTTTATTAATTCATCTGTTGTAGCTAATCTTATTTTGCCTCCCTGTCTGTCACCTATACTTCCCCAGTTTTAGTACTTTCAGTACTTTGCTGACTGTACACAAGTTATAGTTTTCTCTTTTTATTGTAAAGTTTCTTGTTCATATCTCTGATGCACATCCACTTGGATCACCTTTATCTGCTCATATCTCAACTGCATTTTGTCATAAACACACAATGTTGTACGATTGAAATTGAATTTTTCGTGGCCCCACTGGAAACATGATTGTTGTGATTTAAAACCCCCCCCAAAAAAACAACAAAATAAACAAGCTTTCATTCACTGACAATAGACGGGATTTAAAAACGTTATAGCAGTACATATGTTCACATTTTTGAATGCTAATCTTAACTGCAGATCATCATCTTCAAAAGTACCTGCATCTTTTAGTTATATAGGGAAGAAGTAATACTGAAACTCTATATATTGGTCCGGTTTATCATGTCTGTGCCTGCCTGAACAATAGCGGAAATAGTTGTACTTGGCACCTCTCAGGATGCCCAGATTAGGAAACAAAAGTCAGATAATCATGGCCCATATATAAAGAAAAATAAAGAATAATCCAAAATGTATTGCTAAAATACATTTGTCATTTTGTGAAATAAATGACTGCCTATTGCTTATTCAGTGTGATGGATTGTTTATTAAACATGACAGATGGATGGAAGACGATTTTTAATGAGAAATGGTCACTCATTTTGGAAGATCATTAAACCTGCTGGCACACATTGACCTCATCATCCATACTCATCATCTGCAGCTAGAAAAGTTTAAT
>NW_019449802.1:0-1235 GCF_002814215.2 Seriola lalandi dorsalis | reverse complement strand
ATCAGGCTGATCAGATACTGTCCGAGCAATAGAAAATCAATTAGTCTGATTAGGTACTGGTCAGGTAGAAGAAACAAAAAGGTGATTGAATAATCAATATATCAATCAGCTGATGAATTTTTCAGGACTCCCTCAGAGATCAGAGAGAGGATCAGAGCGCTGTGGGCGTCGGCTCCTCAGACACCAACACCACTGAGGACCACTACCTGCAGCCAGGACCAGGTGAGGAGAGAGCTGGTCATCAGTCACACTGATCAGATGAACCCTGTAGAGTTCAGGTTTCATGTTTGTCCAGATGATGATGGGACTGAAGCTCCACAGCTGTTCTTCTCATGATGTTTAAATAAAGTTGTCAGTGTGAGCATGCTCAGTCACTGCAGGTCAAGGGTCACTGTAGACGTCAGCCCAGTATCTGTTTGTGGTTCAGGTCTCAGTTTGTCAGAGCAGGATGATGAATGAGACGTGGGAGGAGACGAGCGTCGACCCCGACAGCAGCTCTGAGGTCTGACACACACACACACACACACACACTAACTGAGGGTATGGAGATAACCTGTTCACCTGTCGACCCCTGTCTTCCAGGTCCAGGGGGAGAGTCTGCTGACCTCCATCCTGCAGGTCCAAGCAGAGTCTAGCTCTGCCCAGCAGCAGGTCCAGGAGGAGTCCAGCTCCGCCCCCCGCTGTGAGGAGTTTGGCTGTTTCCCGCTGGAGGGACAGGTGGAGGTGTGGTGGTGTCAGCAGCCAGTCAGTTACCTGTCCTCTCCAGACTGTCCCGCCCACAGACTGAACCCCTTCGAGGTGAAGACCAGCAGAGAGAGAGAGTGTGCATGTGTGTGTGTCTGTGCTGTCACATTTTAAAAAATCAAGATCAAAGGAGTTGGTAATGACTCGCTCCTGAAGAGCACCACAACACGTCATTATTTTCGTTACTTTCCAGGTTGTTAACGGCTGTATTAACCCATCGTTTTCTTCTACCTCGCTCTCAATAAAACCTTCATTCAGTCAAACTCATAGTGCCACAGGAACACAGAACACAGTCGGACAAACATCAGCAGGGAGCTCCCTTACCTTTGAACTAGACCTGGAACCAATAGTCAACCCAAATGGTCCCACCTCATTTCTCATATTAGTTGTCGAGACACAAATCTATCAACATGATCAAGTTCAGCTGCTTATTTACGATGTTACAGACTGCAGCCACATTTCACACAGGTCACTAAGCTCCAATATGAACT
>NW_019449801.1:0-851 GCF_002814215.2 Seriola lalandi dorsalis | reverse complement strand
ACACACACACACACACTCATATCGCAAAAGTTCTCCTCTGGCAGAATCATATTAGTTTATTTAAAGCACAGTCAGGAAATGTGAAGGGTTTTTGGCGAGAAAGTTAGCTGGGAGGTTGGCTTGAATGGCTGAAAAGGAAGTCTTCCCAGCAGTACGATGTGAAAACACATGGTAATAGCATTTTTTTCCCCCAGGCAGGTCAGGCATTTAATCTCATTTCAATTATAACCACAGCATTTGTTATTTTGGAAGGTCAGATGATATGCTAATTTCGCTTCACAGTTTAAATTTTAAAAGCTAAGGCACGCTAACTAACTAGCTGTTTTGAAGTGATTCTCAGCCTTTTTAGCTTGTGACCTTTTAAAGTGAACATTGTTTACTCGTAGCATCTTCTCAGCCTCTTGCACATCATTATAAGCTGTGTTCAGCCAAAGAGTTTGTTCTTTTTCTCACAGTGTCATATGTGAATATTTTTTACAGGGCTGAAAGTATATAATATTGCAAAAGAAAAAAAGAAAAAAATAGTGGAAAAGTTAGAAAAAACTAAAAATCTAAATTATGTGTAGCACAAATGGGTTTTCCTTTTTTTTTCTTGTCTTATTCATCATCTCACAGCCCCTCCGTTTTATCTTGTGATGCCCTGCTGAGAGGTCCTGACCCCAGGCCTTATTGCCTTGCAGTAAGTCACCCACTGTAGAATGGCCTGTATTTTGTCAGCATAGTGAAATTGGGCAACATGTAGTAATAAGATCATAGTTGTGTCGTGGGTATCAGACTCGTGTGGATTTAGTGCAGAGTTTCTGAGCCTCTTTGGAGACTTAATGTGCCAGAATATTTTCCTTGGTTGGTGC
>NW_019449800.1:0-851 GCF_002814215.2 Seriola lalandi dorsalis | reverse complement strand
ATCAAATTGCCACATTTTAAAGTTTGAGCTTCACTGAATCCTTCACTTATGTTGTTTTTGTGAAGTTAATACACTGTGAATACAACTTGTTTTGACGTAGTCAACGTTTAAATTCTCCGTGAGTCGATCGCTGTGAAGACTTGCTTTCAATCTTTTTATGGCGGGGTTAAGAGTGGGACTGACTCAGCCGTGCTCATCCGCTCACATGGTTTTGTGGAGGCGTAAAGCTGTCATCACTGAAGAGATTCAACATTGTGAGCCTAAAAATACAACCTGATTTATTTCGTGAGCTATTAAATGAGTTTATGGGGGCAACTGTTGTTGGATGCACACTCCAAACATTTGTTTTGTACCCAACATGTGAAGAGAATAACTGATGTTTATGTCTCCACCGTCAATGATAATATCTCACATGCGATATGAGATGGAAGTTTTTGCCTCCTGCGTTCATTCTCATGGTGTTTACATCATTGTCTGGTAACATGTATTGTGCTACTGTGATCTTATCCCTCTCTGTGGCTCCGGTCAAAGTCCCTGTGTACCAGCACAGCAGACAAAGGTTTAAGCTGTTTGTCACTAAACACAATAACAACATGTATGATCCAGGCCAGGCGGGAAGACAGCGTTACCTTTACAGTTCTCCTCCTCCTCTGCGTCCAACATCCTGGAGGAGAAAAAAAACAAAAGAGGCGAGAGATGAGGTCACCAGGTGAAATACGAACAGGGAGGTGATGTGGACTTTAATCCTCAGCTCCTGTGCGATCTCTTTCAGGTCATGTGTGGAGCTCACAATTCATGTCTTTGTGCTTCAGCCACTGCTCAAACACCGTGTCATATTTGCATGCTCGGTA
>NW_019449799.1:0-918 GCF_002814215.2 Seriola lalandi dorsalis | reverse complement strand
ATCTAGTATAAGCTGGACTTTGTAAGGACGTGTGCAGGGGGCAATTTGTGAAAAAACCTCTCACATTGCAGCAGTTTACAATTAACTATTTTTATTTTAGGTATATTGTATGGTCTATTGCTGAAATAGCCTAGCATCACTTACAATGGTTTGGCTTGCACCAGCTACTGGGGGTTGGCTAACTACAGCAGCTAACAATTGGGTTTCCATGGTGCAGACACTGAGCCTTGCTTCCATTACGGCAAACGAAGCAGCAATAAAAGCCCTGTTGAGAAATAAAGGGTTTCTTGAAAGCTTGAAACTAAAATACTGGCATGACCGGTTACACACATCAACCAAGCCACTGATGTCAGTCAGTGCTATAGACCAAAAACTATGACAATGCATCATTTCTCTCAGAGGTCTTATATACACAGTCAAATTTTGCTCCAAATTTTTTGTACCACCACCAGCAGCAGCAGTCATGTGGTACAGACGGGAAGCAATGCTTCACACGTCATCGGTTATGTCACACGTCTAAAATGATACGCACGCCGGTTCACGCTTCACTGGAGAAGCTCAGCCATACTCGACACACACCTTGAAGCCTCGACCTCTCACTAACATCCCGAGCCAATACTGCTGTAATTTTGACAGATTAATCTTAAATCTCTGATTCAAATGATGCCACATCCTATTTTAGATCCACTCCTGTCATTAAATCAGTCCACTGCTGCCCACATTACAAGAAACCAAATGGACTCTGATAAAAATCTATGTCCACAGGCTGGATTTGGTTACATGAGTAAAACAGATTTGCGAGTTCACATATTTTTTCTTCCCTTGGTATGTGGTCACTTATACATTTGTGGTATGTTCTAAAATGGCTGTTAGGGCAAAAGGTAATTACCTGTCTGGAAAGCTCCAGACCTGTGCAGG
>NW_019449798.1:0-1078 GCF_002814215.2 Seriola lalandi dorsalis | reverse complement strand
ACACACACCAGTGGAAACAGTGCAGAGCAGTGTTGCCCTCATTGAAGTGGGAATAAAAAATCAGCTTCCTCACAATACGCTCAGCCCTGAGTGAAGGTGCCGTAATGCGTGCTTCCTTTGCCAAACTGCCAGCCTCGTCACAGGCATTACACTTTTCATTTGGCCTGTCAGGTTCAGCAGGTTCACCCACAGCGGCCGTGGTACTGTTACTATACAGTAAGTGTGTCCATATGCCCAGGCTACACGGGATTTAAAGCTTTAAAGTGAGTAGCTGTCTCCAATCCCAGGCTCTGTTGTGCTGGATAAGGGTACTGGGCAGCTTCTCAAGCCCTTACACACTCACACTCTCACACTCACACACACACACACACACTTAACGACACACAGGCCTTTGAACACACACTTTTAAAACCAGAGGGCCGAGGCACTACCTGGAGCCATCTATCAGCCACAGGAGACAGGTCGTGTCCCTGAGGGCCTGGTTAAGAGCAGGGGGGGACATCTGGATGGGAACCATCTGGTGAAGGGGGTGAAGGGGGGTCTGCTCAGCTACTTCTGCTGAAGGCAGGCAGGCAGGTCTGCTGGCCACACCACCAGAACAAAGGCAGGCTGTAGTCTGGCCCCTGTGGCCCCGCAGAAGCCCCTCAGTATGCCTGCCCCCCAGACACAGCACCACACAGCTGGGGTCAGTCTCAAAGCCGGAGTTGGCCTTCAGGAGGATTTGAGGCACGGATGCATGATCTGGGGTCACCTATAGCCATGTCAGAGGCAAGGACGAGCTGTCTTTACTGTTCAGATGACAATAACCCAAACACAAAGAGACCGACAGTGAAGCCTAGAACGGAAAAAGATGCAAAACTTACATTTTCAACCTACTAATTATTCACAGGGCGTTCAAGATTATTCCAGCATTTACTGAACGTGAGCCAGGAAAACCCTGCAGACCAGCTCCCTCTAGTTAGAAAGTCTTGCAATCTTGAAACAACAGCAGCCAACGTGTCCGTCAACAGCTGCGTGACCTTTCAAAACGTCCTTGAATGAGACGAGACCCTAAATCATTTACTGAACGTGTGTATAT
>NW_019449797.1:0-852 GCF_002814215.2 Seriola lalandi dorsalis | reverse complement strand
CCTTTGACTTTATATCAAGTACCTGTTTATTTTCTAACACAGTCGTTCATCTTTTGTACTGATGATTCAGCAGAAGCTTCATGTTCACCTAAGCCTTGGAAGTGCTCCAACTGTCAGCCAGATAGTATTGTCTATACAGAAAATGAACAGGACTTCTACTTCTAGATCAATGGATGCCTGAAATAACTCCTCCTCCTTCGCCACCACAGAGTTAAGTTACATCATAAAAAAAAAAAAAAGCTTCCCAATCTCTGCGGTGTCCTCACTCTGGCTGTGCTGTTTTTTTGCCCCATGAACTCCTCTACCCTGATCATTCTTTCAGCCTCTTTGCTTCCTCCATCATTATTCTTCTCCCTCTCCATGTCCCAGTTCTCTCTCCATTGCTCTGCTCTCCTTTCCCTCCATCCCTCCCTCTGTCGCCTCAGGAAGAATTCAGCACCAACTGACAGTCTGATTTAGTTCCAATACCAACCTCCCATCTCTCTTTCTCACTCTCTGTCTCTCCCCCCTCTACTTCTCTCTAGAGAGAGGGTGTCACACATAAATCTCTGCTGTAGCCATCTATTACCTTCTACATTCGAGCCCTGACCTAATTCCTCCCCGTCTCCAATGTGTCAGTAGGTGCAGGATATAGTGGCCCCAATGTACTCCATCTCCCTCTCTCTAATCCCAACTAAGTCTCTTCAGTGTTTTATGGTTAATAATTTTACTAACACTATCTCATATTACCTCACACCACTAATGTAATAAGATAAATTGCCCATATATAGTTCACTTTATTTCCCCAATCACCTTCTTTCCCCCCTCTGGAGGTATTCAGAAGCAGTGTGCGAGTGTGTGAGAGTGTGTGAG
>NW_019449796.1:0-930 GCF_002814215.2 Seriola lalandi dorsalis | reverse complement strand
ACAGTAGGTGTCTGCAAGACCACATCACGTTCCGCCATGATCACACACACAGCCTATAATAATACCAGCCCTTGTGTCACAGTTCATAAAGAGAGTGAATATTGAACTCCTGGCCTGAGGTGTAAATAACAGAGGTTAAGCTATCAGTAAGTTTGATTCACACAACTGGGTGAGATAAGATGGAGAATGTTTTCATCACAGAGGCCACACACACAAAAACACCTTCAAAAGACAAGAGCTGGGAGAGGCCCTCTGTGAGCAGCAAATCAAAGACAGGTACATTGTCTTGCATAGTAACAGCTGAGGTGAAACGAGTTATGCTGACGTGCTCTGAACTCATAAAGTGAACGATATCGTACCACCCACCAAGTGCACAGATTTAGTCTGATTACAACCTTTCCCGCAAGCCTGATCTCCAGCTTCTCGAGGGCACCTTTCATTCATGCAGCATTGTTTTGTCTGGAAAGGGACAACACATGTTTGTGCTCATTTTAAACTCAAAGCTCATGCTTTACACAAGCAGCCAAAGAAACTGACCGACAACCGAAAGCAGCATAGGCTTGTGACAACAAATACACCTGGAATTTTCATCTTCAACTCATTTTTTTGTATGATTGCTGTCACCTGAGATCATCTGTGGTCACGCTACACCACTAACAGACCAAGCATCAACCTCCGGGGGCTGAAAAATGAAAAGCTGAAAAGCTGCAGTTCCTCTAATAACCACTAGAGTCTGGCTCCAAGAGTGAGTCAGTCCCCATAGACTCCCATGTTAAACTGTCCAACTTTACAGCAGAAATAAACATGTTTACAGCCTGGTACAAAAACAGCTTTAGTCTCTATAGCTAATTTCCTCTTCAAGTGTACAGGGGTGAATTTTTATATCACTCACCTACTTAAATCCTATGAAGGTTTGAAGTGATATATAGT
>NW_019449795.1:0-852 GCF_002814215.2 Seriola lalandi dorsalis | reverse complement strand
CTCCCCCACCCCCTACCACCTCCTCAATCAAGGCACTTCTTATCAGATAATAGCCTTTGTTGAGAACATTCACCATCCAAACATCAGAGTGTAGCAACACAACAGTTCCAATGCAGAGGTCACATCTGACATTTGCATGTAGGCAGGAGGAAAATTCCCACAAGGAAAGCAAATGCCGAGAAAACACACTTCACTATTGTGATAAGCAGCGCTGAGCGAAAGCGCCACGCACTGTGAAATGTCAAAAATAAATGGGTATCACCTGAGAAAGATCAATGGCTTTGTCTCTGCGGAGCAGCGGTCTTATTCTGTGGTGTCCTGTTTGATAATAGATGACTATTAATTTGATTTGTAAATAAATGAGCTGAAATACTATTGGATTCCCTGGATGATTGATCTGGTGAAATGCTCTCGGCCTCCGTGAAAGATTGATCTCGCCTGGCTCGCACAATGGCAATAATTGAATTGAAACAAAAAAACACACACGTGCACGCCCACGTGCGCACGAAGAGGCAGGGAGTGCTGCAGCGGGTGATGCTGGCATTGGGGATATTTATTACTCTCCTGTTTAAAGATGCTGACATTCAGCTTACTGTGGGATGGCATGTGTGTGTGTATGTGTGTGTGTGATGTCGTGTCCATGTACATGTGTTTGTTAAGTAATGTGTGTGTGTTTGATGCTTTGTTATGTGCCTGTGCAGCAGTGTGTGTGTGTTATTAAGAAGGTCTTGGTGTCACTTGGACTGCATCATGTCACTCTGCATGCATTTCTCAGTTTGGCCACTTGGGGGCACTTAAACACCAGAATCAAGAGGCCACAGCAACAGAGCATGAAACAACTACTGTATACAG
>NW_019449794.1:0-852 GCF_002814215.2 Seriola lalandi dorsalis | reverse complement strand
TCTCAGATTCCCTATATTTTTTGTACCATTTTTTTTAGTTGTTCCTCTTTAATCTCCACTTAGAGGAAGAGACATTCCCTCCTAGTCGAGGCTTTCCAGATTTTACACAGCCTCATCTGTGTCAGGATATTTTCCTCAGCTCCTCCTCTCCACACCTCCACATTTCTGGAACCAAAATTCATGGCACACGCCTGGCTAGTTACTTTCAAACCAACCGTTACTGTCACCCATTTCGCTTGTGTACATGAGCACAGGAATATTAAATCCAGGTTGGGAGAAATCTCTTTTTTCTCTGGCTGAAGTTTCCAACACTGGCACATGTTGATGCCTAATGAACTGCCTGTTGTGACCTCTTCTTCTTCTTCTTCTTCTTATGGTGATATGAGCTCCTTAAAGACCTTGTTAATATTAATATAGGAAATGGCAAAATGTGAAATTATGTATGTTATTTAGGGAAGAACTAAGTTATTAAAAGATGTTGATTGTTTATACAACGAAATGAAATGAAAAAGGAGGAAAGCTGCCAGTGTAGGGGCTATGTAACAAAGAAATCTGTGAGAGTAGTTTGTTGTGTCATTACTATAGTGGAGGCCTTTATTTTCATAATGTCACGAGAAGGTCAAATTGAAAGCTGCAGCAGTAAAATAGAGCCAGGACATTTCCCAAATGGCTTTTCAACAACAACATGAAAAACATGCTAAGAGATCAAGAGAAAGGTCCTACTGCCTCACTACAGGCTGAATCAATGAATTTTACAAGACAAATGCAGTTGGTCTAAATATACACAGCAGCCTGAGATGCAGCCTTCAGATGCTGGTTCAAAGTCCAGGTCTCCCATCACATTAGGGTTAA
>NW_019449793.1:0-874 GCF_002814215.2 Seriola lalandi dorsalis | reverse complement strand
AAGAAAAGTGCTATATAAATAAAGTTTATTATTTATATTGTTATTATTATAAATCAGACCACAGATCCCCAGCAGATTGTTATGGCAGCCAGGCAAGCAGTTGTTGAAATATCTTGTTCTGGACCAAACACACAGCAGACATCACCAAACATTGACATCACTATCCTGAGGGCAGTATTGAAATAAAAGACAGAAATGAAGTATTCTCTCTCACAGGCTGCTGGGAAAAGACATAGATACATCAATTTGAGGTGAAAAAATGGGAATGGAGCCAGAGGGAGGGACAGAAGAAGACAAATGAGAGGTACAGTATATAAAGCCTCGCTGCACTGCATCATACAGGGAGCATCTGTGTCACCAGCTCACAGCTGAAACCCCCGTGATTCACTTCCTACTTTGGAAATAGGCCATCACTCTCCAGGCGACACTCTTTCATCTCCAAAGACAACATATCACTCAACTGCATTTTGTTTGGAGATTATGGGACCAATTACTAGAATGCAATGACTCATTAGGGTCAGTTATGGAGACTTAAATATAAATGTATATATTTCTTATAAACCCTGCAGACATAACCCGGTAGAATGCAGCAACAGCAACAGGAGACCACTTTTACTTTTTAAAATGCTAAAGAGTTCAGTATCACACTTTCCGTGTACTTTGTCAGCAGGAGTCATGTAAGAATAAACTCTCTCTGTTGCAGCGGATAAAACAGCTGTATGCTGACGTGCCCCAAATGGCAGGAAGAGGAACATGTTTGAATCTGTCAGACTTCAGTACTCTTACTGTAAATCCTATGAGCTGCTGTCAGTTTACTGACACTGTGTGTTAATCTGGTGCAGGATGTTTTTTTTTTTTTTTTTTTTTAAAAAAA
>NW_019449792.1:0-848 GCF_002814215.2 Seriola lalandi dorsalis | reverse complement strand
ACACACACACACACACACACACATTTCAATGGTTACTCTAGGTCTGAAATGAAAGTCTCACATCTCCGTCATGTTGACTTTTCAGAAAGTGAGAAGTACAAGCTTAGTTTGAGATGAGTCACGTTGATCAGCTGTTACTGGATAAACTGTGATTTCATTTTGGGTAGGAATATTCTTCTGACTGATTACATGGCTCAGTTTTCTGCATATATAGTGTGTGTGTTTAAAAACAAATGAACTGGAATTCTGAAAGATAAAACAGCCAACAACCCTGCACATGTCATGTATACATAATGTACATCTATATAAGTTGGTCCAGCTCTGAGCTGCATTTAACACCTGTTAACTGTGTCGGAACGAGTGATTCAGATTATGACCGACTTGCTAAATTCAAGCGTGTGTATGTGTTTTGTGCAGACAGCAGCCACAGCAGCAACAGCACTAAAGGAGAGCGGCTGAGCGCCAAGATGAGGTCACTTCCTGCCTCCAATGAGCCCTACGAGGCCAGCAGCCAAAAAGAACTAGGTGAGGAAAACCTGTTTTCTCTCTGTCTCTCTCTTCACCTCTGTCATCTGTGACATGACATGAGCTACATCACACGTTTCTTTGTGTTCTTGAGGTTCACAGTCGTACCAGTTTTCATTCACAGGCTGATATGCAAAGTTTCCGACAGCAATACTTTGATTTTTCAATCGGTAATGGACCATAAGAAGACGAACTGTTCTCACAGCTCTTAACAGTGACAACTAAGATGGTTGCACTTTACCCTAAGACCTTTAAAGTTTATTACAGTCTATAATGTAGTGCTAAGCAGGTATATGTGTAAATATCTCCTTTTTCGGGCACCA
>NW_019449791.1:0-965 GCF_002814215.2 Seriola lalandi dorsalis | reverse complement strand
GTTGTGGAGGGGGGAGGGGGGAGGGAGATGACCAGCCCTGGAGACAGTTACATAACAAACACTGCAATCATTTTGGAAAAACACTGTAGCTGTTTCGTCTCTTCACTTGTTGTGAGTGGCTTAGTAATAAATAAATCAGTAACGTTTTCTAAATGTCTGTGTCTGTGTATTTAGATGCCAGTATATTTTAATGTGTAGCCTTTGCTCTTATACTTTTAAATGCGTGATTTATACACGGAAGCTATAAAATTATTATTATTGTCATTATTATTATTGTCATTATTATTATTGTCATTATTATTATTATTATTATTCGTGGGTGGGCGGGGGAACCAGTGAGCTCATCCTCCCCAAGCTCTCCACAGGTGATTGGTGGCATTCACCCTCCAATCAGAATTCGCCTGCAAAGTGGCTTGGTGGTCAGTTTGGATCTTTTTGTCGAAGTAACCTTAGCGAACTATTCAAGTTTACCGTCAGCGACAGGATATCACTTTCTCTACCCCAGCTTTTGTTCCCGGGGACCTCTCTCTGTGAGTTAACCGTTCTTTCTAAAATTAAACAAAAAATTGAAAAGCGTTTTCCTTTGAGGCGTCCTAAAGGGAGCTAACCACCGTTAGCATTGCGCTAGCATGACAACCAGAAGAAGAACTGCCATCATCATCATCCTCCCCAGTGGCTTCGCTAGCAGCAGGTAAGTTGCAACTCCAGCTCCAGCTAGTTTTTTCTACCGTGTTATCTTTGTGGGAATCGAAAGTGACGGTTTACGGTTGCGGACAAGTTAGTTGCGAGTTCAAATTAAACTGTTGGCAGTGTGTCCGCAAACTGTTAGCTTGCTGGTAAATGGCGCAGGGTCAGGGTAACTGGGCTAAGCTAGCGTTAGCAGTCTGTCAGCTAGCCTCAGTGTCACTGTTCCTTGACTCAACCAGCTGTGTCTGATCTTTGAGCTCGAAACGAATTACAGCCCT
>NW_019449790.1:0-847 GCF_002814215.2 Seriola lalandi dorsalis | reverse complement strand
TTTATCTGTGATGCAGTTACACAGAAACATGACAAAAGTCAGTCTGTTACACTTGGACAGAAAGCTAGCTTAGCTACGTTTTCATAGCCTAGCCTGTTAGCTTCACCTGACCTCTGTCTCCACTACAGCTTCTCTGAATGGAGGTCAGTAAATGCGTGTAAACTTGTCACTGTAGGAACAGAGGTTACATAACCTTTGTAACGAGCCGCAACTCAAGCGTGCGCGTGGACCATAGGTGTGCTCTGGTACATATACAAACAGCACTACACCTCTGCACAGGAGACACAATAACATGACAGATGAGGTCCCAATAAAGTCAGTGGCAGGTCTAAAGACATGTGTAGCTGCATTTCAGATTTAAACTATGAAGACAGTGAAGAGCTGGATGATGGTTTGACAGTGGGACAGTCCTGAGACCTCATGCAATTGATGTTGATGTCATTACTGGAGACCAGAGACTAGTTACTGGTTTTTAATGTCACTATTGCTTTCACACTGAAACTGTTAAGTTACTGCATGAACAAGAAGATGCATTTATACTGTGTGTGAATCCGTGTGTGTGTCTGTGTGTATGCAGGTGCGTCTCCGTATCCTCCCTGGCTCAGAG
Organism: Seriola lalandi dorsalis; assembly: GCF_002814215.2. NCBI lineage: Eukaryota > Metazoa > Chordata > Actinopteri > Carangiformes > Carangidae > Seriola > Seriola lalandi. Next base: position 240 of record NW_019449790.1, on the reverse strand, counting down.
CAGCAGATCCTGTTTAACTACTACCCTCTGATGGCTGGTTACCAAACACTGCCACAGCTCAACATCTGCCTGCCCCGCTGCCCCACCTCCAACACACACACACTGAGGCGCTTCTTGCCTCAACGCATCTTCGTCAAGGTAATGCACACACACCTGAGTTAGCACACACTTCAGTCGTTGTTTTGTAAATGTGAAGATGTTCAGAGTGAAGTTTGTGTTTGTTCCTCCTCAGCCTCAGGG
>NW_019449789.1:0-977 GCF_002814215.2 Seriola lalandi dorsalis | reverse complement strand
GCTCATGAGTGCAGCGATGGGTTATTTCCGCTTTATCTCTTTAAGCTGCAGCAGAACACGAGCTTTTGCCGTCAGGCTCTGTGCTGTGAGAACAGAGCGTCTCCTGAGCGGAACAATCATCGGAGTCTCACAGAGGTTTACAGCAACTTCACACTCCGATGCAGACGTTCGTCCATAGCTTTATTTTATCGCAACAATCTGCTAATTTTGTTTAGTTTTCTAGCCTATCAGCCCTAAATCAGTGATGACATTCACATCAGTCAAACTGAACTTCTCTCACATTGACATTCGTAAGAAATAAAACTGAGGCCCTACAGCAAAACCTTGACTAATATCTTATTATTCCATTTGCCTGGACATAAGTGGCACAAATTTCTGCCCTTTTTTTTTTTTTAGCTGCCTATATAAAGAGCATTTCCCACAGGATCAAGACCGATGAGGGTTAAAATCGTCACTTGACTTTGTCTGAAGATTCTCAGTCATTCAGATCACGGTATTCCTAAGTGCTACACGAAGGCCGTTGTATTTGCTGTGAGATGTTTCACCTCTCATTCGAAAGGCTTCTTCGGTTCTAAAGCCCTGTTCAGACCTGGGATTAACATCCGCCTTGAGATATCTGATCACAAGTGGACAGCTTTAAGTACAGGTGTGAGGACACATTTGAGATCCAGTCGTTCAGACCACGTTCGGAGGTGTTCTGGGCCACAAGGTGGCTACATTCTTTTAGAACTGTGAATGCAAATGTGTCCTGGGCCACACTGAAGGACCGCCTAGTCATTTACTCAACTGATGTCCTCTGCATAAGCGGAAGGATGTAGTCGAGATGCATTTCAATGCCAGGTGTGAACTGCCGTATTTAGAGCTGTCCACTTGTGATTGAATCACCCAAGGTGTGTGTTAATATCAGGTCTGAACAGGACTAAAGTGAGTGGTGGGGAGTCCCAGGCATTTAATCTCGTCTGCTGATTTCACGTGAG
>NW_019449788.1:0-1079 GCF_002814215.2 Seriola lalandi dorsalis | reverse complement strand
AGATTTATCTCTGTGTGTGTGTTCATGGCATTAATTTTCGCTTTTGCGTGACAGTTCTTGCAGGGCCCCCCACCAGCGCCTGGACCTTCCCCGCCTTTTCCACACACGCACATATACTCACACACACATCACACACACATACATACATATGCTCAGATGCCCGCCTGCCTCCATTTTACACCAAATTGCCTCGTTTTCATGCTTGGTGTCCCAGCAAATGGATGACTTAGGCAAATTGCAAATAATTGCGCCTTGACAAGGAAGGAGACACAGTAAGATAAAGAAAGAGTTGAGGGCGGATGGAGGGAGGAGCAGAAATGGAGATGGAAATGGAGAGACAGAGCAACATAAACATAACAATTAGCCCATCGGTCATTGAAATGTAGATCTTGTGGCTAATCAAGAATTACATCTGTTTTAATCGCTCAGTCGTACTGTGTGAAAAAAAAAATGCATCAGGATTTTTAGTGCATCCTGCAGCTTGACTTCCTTGGAGAAAATATGAAGAAAGGTAAGTGTGATCTGTGAAAGAAATTGCTCCTCTAAAACGTTCATTCAAGTTATATGTGCTGTCAAAGGGGATGGAATGTGCAACCTTGATTTATTTATTCACACACGCTCACACAAACACACACACACACACACACACAAACACACACACACACAAACAACACACACACAAAGGGCTGTCGTGGTAAATAAATGTGTAGGTACACTTCTGCATCCAAGGCCTGGCCAGTACACACCTGCAGTATTTACTACAGAGAGAGAGAAAAAAGAAAATCAAACATGATATTTTATACACTCCATATCATACAGACATATTTTGATTTTTTTTTACTAAATTATAATGTTTTTAGAAGCTTTTAATTCTTAAAAAAATATATAAATTAACATCATTTAAAGACACACTGAAGTCATGCAAACCAACAAAGCAAGGTTGAGTTATGATAACTTAGGAATCTTTAGCTATGGTTAAGTACAAAGTGACCGTGTCATGGTGGAGTGTCTGCCTAGTCTCTGAGCGAGGTCCTGCTTAGGTTCTCCAATGCTGATTTGGGCAGTGATATAGAAACTTT
>NW_019449787.1:0-1230 GCF_002814215.2 Seriola lalandi dorsalis | reverse complement strand
AGCCAACTGTCGGTCAGAAAAAATGAGCAATGACAGTGAATGTGCATGCAGATGCTTAGCCATGAGAGTATATGCGTAACTAGTTGTTTGCTTATTGTCTGGACAGTGTATCCTTACGTACAAATTCAAATAAGGGTTAATGTCTTGTGTGATAAGATCTGGCTTCAGTCTGTACCATTTCTGTCAATACTTTCCTCTGTTATCATCTGTTTTTTGTTTTTTTTGCATTTCTTTGTCAGTTTGAAGCTGCTTCAGCACCTGGGTGCACTGTTGTTGTCAGTTTTAACTATGTGTGAATGTATATGTACTTTTGCAGTATGTGAACGTAAATATATGCTGTGCATGCATATGTGTCCTGTGTCTGTTAACTAATTATTACTATTTTCTTTGTATTGGTAATTTTTATCTTGTTTTTCTAACTTTAAGATCAAAATTGATCAATTAACTTGTTATTTTAGTCTTCTGTCTCTATTAGTAATTCTTTATTCTTCATTTGATTGTTATTAGTTTGTCTTAGTTTTTATTACTTAAGTTGTTTGGTTTGCACTGAATAAACTACTGGATGCCCTAATTCCTTTTGGAAGTAAAATATCTATCTTTTACCTCTGTGGCCATTAATCCACAGGTAAGAGGTGACCCAGTGGATCATCACAACATTTTCATTTAATTTTGTCCTTCAAGCAAAGCATACAAAGTTGAGATTGAGATTTTCTGCTCAGAGTGAGTCACTTCCTGAAGAATGAAGAGCGTTTGGTGAATCAGTGTCTTAAGCTGCAGTCCCTCAGGTTACAGGTCACTGGAGAGGCTACGGCATGCGCTCTCTTCTATTATTAGCAATTAACCCTTCAGCTCGCCGTTCAGGACTCAACAGAAACATCTTTACCAGCTGGATTCATTCTCCCACACACTCACATAATCACTTCTGCTGAGACAAAGGGCTGTGGGGCAGCAGGTGTCATGATATGACATTAAACAGACATAACAGAGGAAACTATCCGTCAAGTCAAACACCTGGGCATGTACAGAGTACAAATGTCTTTCTCTTCATTTGGTGGCATTGCCTGACATTCAATTCAATTTTCAATTATCTTTAAAAGTAGAAAAAATAAAACCTGGGACATCTAAATGATTTTTTGTGCGTGTTTGTCAAAATAAAACAGCACTTTCTTTTCATCCTTGCTGCTTCCTTGTTCCTTTTACCTGGAAGAGACAGTTGCATCTGGACAAACC
>NW_019449786.1:0-1253 GCF_002814215.2 Seriola lalandi dorsalis | reverse complement strand
TCTCTCTCTCTCTCTCTCTCTCTCTCTCACTATGGCTGTAATAAAGACAAAAGCCTGAAAATGAACTTTTCAGAAAGATATTGTGTCTCTTCTAAGAGCTCAGAGAAACCATCAAATGTGAAATAAAAGACTGAATGGACTGTATATTTATAACAACAGTCTGAACGACAGTTTGCCTTTTACAGACTCTAGTGTTTCTTCTTCAGAAACAGTGTAGGCATCATTACATTCATTCTTATGTACTCATCATACTGTGATAAGCCATCACTCACTGATTGTATAGTACGCAACACGTTGAACTGTCAACTCCACATTAAAGCATATAGACTGATGTCACCATGATCTGTAACATGTTGGGTTCTTATTTTTTTCATACTTAGATGAAATGTTTTTTGGTGAACTCATTTATGCTGCTGCAGTGACTGAAGTCTCCAGCAGGAGTCAAACATTCAGTCTCATGTTAAATGAGGATCAGTAGGTGTTGCATCTGATTGGCTGTTAGATGGTTCAGACCGTTACATCACTGGTCAGGCTGCACTGACAGACGAATACCACCTGATGACAAGAGTCAAATAAAAGAAATGATTAACATTTAGAAATAAAAACTGCTGGAATAATAAAGGATGGTGAAATAATGGTTATAGATGATTTATTTTGTAATGTCTCATTCTATGTTGAACATATTGGTTGAGATTTAACACAGCCTGAGCAGTTTGTGAGACCAGTAATCCAGGTTCATTATCAGTGTCAGGTTTACTGCGAACACACCTGTCACCTGTCCAGAAACACCACAGCTACACCTTCCTCTGAGAGTGAGCTGCAGCCCCTAGATCAGTTTCAAAGACACAATCATTAACCGAAGCATCTCACATGGAGGCTCTGACACTGACATGAGCTCTAACCCGGGGATGAGACAGTGTGCAGGCAACTAACAGCTCACTCTTTCTCCCTGCATCTGTGCTCTGTGTGATGACACTGCTTCCTGCAGTTGTGTGTGTCCTCTTATGGAGGGTTTACCTGTGTTTAAAAAAACCTGCTTATACTTGCTTATTTTGGTGTAAAAAGGGTCTTAAATTAGAGATTAATAGAGTAACTAAAACCATAAAGTAACTTAAAACCATAGAGTAACTTAAACTATAAAGTAACTAAAACCATAGAGTAACTTAAACTGTAAATTAACTAAAACTATAGAGTAAATGAAACTTTAAAATAACTAAAACTATGGAGTAATTTAAACTGTAAACTCATTGTCA
>NW_019449785.1:0-965 GCF_002814215.2 Seriola lalandi dorsalis | reverse complement strand
CTAGTTCCCAGCAGGAGCACCAGCACAGAAGCTGAGTGATGAGCTGCTGTGGATGGGCTCAGCAGAAAAACCTATTTTAGCCAAATGCCCACAGAAAAAACTAATATCAGTTTAAGTGAACACTATATTTTGAATATTCCCAACACTTTATCTGCTGTCAAACAGCCCTATGGAACTACATTTTTCAACTGTTGAACTACCATATTCCTACGCACAAGCGCACCTACACTAAGCTCTGTCTGACTCAAACAGCTGATCTGTGTAATAATACGGTAGTTTAGGTGTTCCCAAAATGTCCTTTTTCCCTAAATGTCCTTTTTCAAAGGGCTGTTTGACGCCAGAAAAAGTTGTGAAAATATTCAAAACAAAGTGAACTATTAAACTAATATTAGTTTTATTCTTTGGGTATTTTTAAGTGGATAAAATACATTTTTGTGGCTAACCCCGTCCACAGCAGCTCATCACTCAGCTTCTCCTGCTGCTTCTCCAAACTATGATGGCGCTGATCTGAATCTACTGTAGCTAATACACTGACTGTAGATAAGTACCTCACACAACCTGACGTCAAATAACCCGAACTATCACTTCAATGTCTTTGATTTAAATCAGACAAAGTTGAAATGTAAAAATGTCCCTCTTACTGCTGAAATCATGCTGTATAGAAACACAGCTGTTCAGCACTGCTGAGCTTTTCAGCCTCTTTTAGCTCATTGTTTTGATTTCAGGTTCCACACATTCACTGTTTGGTTCAGTTGTACCACGTTATGAACCACTGTGTGTAGCTCGATTCACAAGCAGCCACAGAGGTCTCTATGGTTTCATTACTTCTTGTTCCGTTTCGGATTTGAAAGTACTGTGTTGTTAAATATCAATGTCCATTCTGTCATTTCATTTCTGTCACAAGCCCACATCCCTATTTAAGTGGAAGTTGAGACATTTTATGAAAACTTAAACAGCCTTTAAGA